>NW_015112842.1:78818-98187 GCF_001443285.1 Poecilia latipinna
ATAAGCAATGCTAAGCCTGGTGGGGGCACAAGTAAAGCCTGGTGGCCCGCCAGGCTTATAATACACTGGGGGAAACCCTGTAATTTCATGTTCAGCTAGATAATCATTTAGTTTAAACAACAGTGTTGAAAAAACAAAATTATGTAAATAAAGTTGAAATAACAGAAAAATCATAAAAATATGACTCTATTCTCACATGGCTTTATTCTAGTAATTTCAAAAGTTTACATACATTTGGTCAATTTTAGGGATAACTTTCTTAATTTTCTAGAAAATGTTCTCGCCAAGTTTTCTGTAATTTCGTAAACAGAAATAATTTAGGTAATTCTAACTAAGATAAAACAAGAAAGGTTTGGTTTTATTTAACTTCAGTCAGAAAACGTATATTTGTATCTTTTTACACAGTGTATGTAAATATCTGGTTTCAGCTGTAATTTGAAATCATTCTGTGATGGTGAAAGAAGCAGAAACGCTTTTAATCCTGAGTTTATTTCCGTTTTTAAACATTTCCTGCCACGCAGTCAAAGATATACAAGCATCTGCGAATGTCCCTGACTGACTGACAGAGGAAGCACAACTCCTTCATGTTAGAGAAAGAAAGGGCAACATGAATGCATAATAGCGTTTCGCTGTGTTGATGCCTCGGGTATTCAAATTGTGTTTGCTGGGAAGAGGAAACAAAATCAGGGCTGTGCATAAACTCCCTTTGATTGACTGTTGATGAATCCTTCAGAGATCACTGGAGGTAAACTGCTGGATGGCGGAAAGGTTTCGTATTGACAGCTATCCGATAAAAAATCGTGCCAGAAGCCGGAAATTCCCTACAGGTAGACGAGGCAGGATTCCCACAGAGCGCAGCTCCAATTAAATAAATAACAACCTCAACATTAGCTGTTTTTTAGTATTATTATTGTTATTACTCGAGCGCTCTTTCTTTCTCTCTCTCTCTCTCTATTCGCGCCTGACAATGAAATATTCATCACTCTCTAGTATATTTCCACATCTGATTTGCAATCTTCAAACCTGATTCAGGAGCGTTTGTCTTTGTGTTTGCATTGAAAGACTTTTCTCTCCCAGTCACATCCTGTTTTCGGATTTATGGAGATAAAACGTGAACAAATCTGCAGCATGTGGAGCTCTGATGAGGGTCATTTCATTTGGGACCGACTGAAACGGCTCGATAATGTTGGAAAGTAGAACAAGACGGCTGGTATTTTGTTGCATTTTCAGTATTAAATGGATCACATTGCCCGGTCAGACATAAGGAAAATACACTTTGCTATTCTTGTTTAGTGTTTATTTTATGATTTTGGTTGGTGAATGCAAGGATTTATTGGCTGCAAATTAATAATTATTATTATTAGGTTTTGGTGCTTTACAAACACAGATCATGCTACATGCACTCCAGTCCTGTTTAGTCCGATTAATCCAACTCCAATCCGTCTGTCTAAATGATCCAGTTCGTTTTGGGAGGCTGAATGCAGAATCAAACTCTGAAATGGACCAAAAAATGTGACCTCCGGTTTGTCTAAAATCCTTGGTCTCGGTTTGGCTGAGCTGAACTGAAAGCATAAAAGTAGGAGGTGAACTTTAGCGCAAAGCATTCTGGGTAAATACAAACAAAACAAACACAAGAGTCCAGCACTAGCAGGAAAAAAATAGTAAGTAGGTTGTAGAGCTTCATGGTTCTGTGACAAACCTTTTGTTACCACAAGCACACGTCGTTCCCATGTGACTCCACACTTCTGGGAACTTTGTAACCGACAGCCATCTTGGTAGGCAGTTGCTATGTCAACAATAAACAAGCCTTAAGCTTGGAACTAGCTCTCGATTTGTTCCTACCTAACTTATAGGAAATATAAGAACATTACCACTATGTTTGAGAACTCTAACTTCCAACTTTGTGGGAACAGTTTAGAGACTGTTCTCCAGCTGAACGGAACCAAAACGGAAGTTATTATCTTTGGACCTAAAGAGGAACGATCGAGAGTCAACGCACAGCTTCAGTTATTACAACTGGAAACTAGAGATCAGGCTGAACTCTGACCTGAACCTTCAGAGACACATAAAGACAGTTACAAAGTCGGCCTTCTATCACCTGCAGAACATTTCCAGTTATTAGAGGATTAATGTCTCAGCGCGATCTAGAGAAACTCATCCATGTGTTTATCTTTAGTCGCATTGATTACTGCAACAGTGTCCTCACAAATCTGCCAAAAACATCAATCATATCCAGAACGCTGCTGCTGGCGTCCCGACTAAAACCAGGAAGTTAAAGCACATCACACCAGATCTAAAGTTCCTACACTGGCTCCCCGTAGCTCAGAGAACAGACTTTAAAATACTGCTGTAAAATACTCTGCATCGCCAGAAGCAAACATGGAGAAACAGCATTCAGCTGACTTATGGCCACTTCCTGCTCTAGCATTACAAAATCCATAAACACATGAGCAAAGAACCTGATTGCCTTACATGAAGTCCTGACCTCAACCCAACTGGACATATATGGAAGCAATTAGAGCAGAGAATTGGTGTCCAACATCAGTGTCTGACCTCGCAAATGCATCTTTAGCTGTTTTGCAAAGAAAAACTCCCAAAAATGCCAGTTTCTTGCCCCTGGAAACACAAAACACACAACAAGCTGACTCCAGTGGAGGCTTTGTGTTGGTGCATCTGGTCTTGTCATGATTATAAATTTTGCTGAATGACAAATTGTCCCAGATTAGATTGCTGTTTTGAGACCATTTTGAAATAATATCAAAGTAATATAGCATAATAATGCAAGAACTGGACATTTTAAATAAACAAAACAACATAAAAAAATAATTATGAAGTATCTGTAAACAAAATTGTCCTTTAAAAAAAGGGATAGTTGAGACCAAAACACCAAACTGAAGACTTTTATCATTCAGTTTTTGGTAGAAAGAGAAAATGAGAAATTGTGACATTAAAATCTCAGTAAAATACATTAAACTTCACCGTTTTTAAATGTCAAAAAGCTGAAAATTTCATATTCACTGCATTAGAAATGGTCTGGATGTTGCCTGTAATACAGTTTATTCGTTAGTGTAATCTCAGCAACTTTGCCCCTTCCTATATTCTCTTGTTAATGTTGCTCCTAATTAGAGATATATGTCATCATAAACTTGCATTGCCAAAATAAACACCTCAAGTCCAATTTGTCAGTGTGAGCTCAACCCCACCTCCCGTCCCAAAAATAAATAATCAATCACCGCCTGAATGAGGGCGGGGAGAGTCAGGGATCAAATTGCCCCAGCCGTCACTTTTCTACACCTGAATTAGCTCAATAAATGTTTCAAACGTCACAACAACTAGAAGCCACACAACTCTGGGGGTTGCCTGGCTGTTGCATCAGTATGATGAAGGGGTTGCTCTAGATCTCTCTGCATGTGGTGTTTATTCATTAATTTATGTAGTAGTTTCTCTGATCCCACTTCAGAGGGAATACAAAGGCCTTGTCCCCTCCCCCCCTTTTTTTTTTGCTGCGTGAGGATCCAAGACACTGCTAAAACACAGGTGCATCATCAGACATACAGCTGTTTTCCATCAATACAGATGATTTTTAGATTGAAGGAACTCAGTTTTCAGTTGAGTTCATGTCCAAGCAGCATGAAGAGTTTTAGGGAGATAAAACACCTGATAGTCCAGTGAACCAAAGTTGCAACATTTGTTATATTTTCAGCTGCTGTGGTTCTCTTTTGCACTGTGTCTGTTCCCCTCCTCACCTGTGGGGGCGCTGCAGTAGCAACCACTGGAGGAAACGGCATGAAAACCTCTGAAGTGCAACTTCCTTCTCCATAAAATGTAAACAAAAATGGATTTCTTCTGCTAGAGCTAAACTAGTTTGTTTAGGTTGTATTTACCTAGAATTTACCCGGGTGTAAACATTTACCTTTGAGCGGACTTTCTGGTGGAAGTCCACTTTGAGTAGGGGTGAGTAACAACAATGTATTTTTTTTTTCAGTATTGATCGACCCTGCACTCCAGTAAAGTAGAGGAGGTTGAGTCTACATATTCTGATATCGATCCAATACCAATACTGAAACTTTTTATCAATTCAGTTTGATATAACATCACAACTCTGACTTTATCATCTCCTTTGAAACCTGGGACAGAATTTGGAAGCATAGTTGTATCTACAAAGTACTTTAAAAGTGACCCGTTACGCTTCTTTTAACAGATCAGGATTGATCTTTGGTCTATACAAAATCATTCTTAGATAATGAGATTTTAGTCAGAATAAGATGTTTTAGGGCCTCTGTCACTTTAAATCTAAATAAGCTGCTGCTGCTGGCCACAATCCCCAAACTCAACATTTAAACTCACATGTGAAAATGCATGTAAACAGATGAGCAATTATACAAAGGTACATCTTTGAAAAGCAGCAATGGAGCCTTACGTACAACCAACAATGGCTGTCAAGTCAACAACAAAATTCTTGTCTGTTCCAGCAGCCATTGTACAGTACATTCAGCAGTAAAACCAGCTGACCAAACGTGCTGGAGCTCAGTTTGGGTTGCTAGGTAACAGGCGGAACTCTGCCGGGGTTACTAGGCAACGGCAAACCTCCCACTTAACAATTGGGAGGTTTTTGAAACGACTTGTTTTATATACACAAAAAAGCATTAACTTATTACCAAAAAAACACTTTGGCTATTTTAGAAGCAGTAGAAACTCAAATGGAAGTAAAAGAAATGTTCAAAAGGTGAATTTTTAACAAAATGGGGACAAAACAGAAGAAAATAATCCTCAACTCTTTCTCAGGGGTTTATAATAACCACTTAATATAAAATCTGCTGCAAGAAGTTGCTTGGGGTTATTATGATGTACTTGGAATCCAGAGGAACCAGTTAAGAACAAATGTAAAACATCTTAAGACAAGTTCTTTTTCACTGGGAGGAGAAACGTGTGCAGCCTCCTCCAGGGAATCCTGATGTGTGGAGTATCCATTAAGAAATGGGACGTCTCCGTACCTCCAACCCCAAAGAGCGCGCAGGACACGGTGCGTGACCTCTGGAAACACTTAAACGACGTGGAGGAACAAGCTCTTCCCTTATTAATGTGCTGCTTTACAAAGCAACACACCATGCTCTGTTCCCCCAGGACAAGGCGGTGCAATGAGTGTGGCAAACGGGTCTGTTCATTTTTTAAACCTGGCCTTAAAGGTAGCGCAGTAAATCAAGATGCTGCTTAGCTGCTCCGCTAGGTTTTACTCACTCTCCAGCTGATGCATGTAATGACTCATGAGCCATCCGTCTCCGACAGAAGCAACCGCTCAGACGTCTGGTTGCAAATAAAGTCTTCTCTTTTTAAGTAAAAATTCTTGGTTAATTCTTGTGTCACGGCGTGGAATCGATTGGCAGTTCCAGCCATGATGTGTTCACAGTCCAGAGGACGGGGCTGAACGCTTGGCTGGCTTTGTACCTATTAAAGGTGGCGCTTTAGAATAAGGGGGAAATGCTTACTTTGATTTCCCCCAGGCTTTTTGCTCTCAGAGCAAAATGAAAAGGCTCCTTCTACGGTGCCGTAAAAGGTATGACCCGCCACGCAAAGGCCCATTTATCCTCAAAGAATCGCTCACACATACATGCATGCACAGGAGCTTTTTATGAGCTCGCAGTCTGCAAAAGGTTTTGCCAGTTAAAAGATTTCTTCACAACTGTACGACCTTGTGTGCTTCATAAAACATGACGGATGCAGGGATGTGTTCGGGCATGACAAGACGATTGATTGTTTTCCCTGCTGTGGCACTCATGTTTCATTGCCTGGCTGAGAAAGCATGGGACACGGCGCCGCTGCCGATCCATATTCACTCATGCACAGAGCCTGGCAAAAGTGTTCACACGACTTTACATTTCATCACATTAAAGGAGTTTTCACACCTGATGGCGCGGCAGATTCGGTTCGACTGGAGATCAAAACTGCAACGTTTGTTACATTTTGTGTCAAATGATAAAAACGTTTTGAAAAATCTGTTCCTCTCCTCGCCTGTGGGGGCGCTGCACCAAGAACAACGCTGCAAAAATACAAAATATTACAGATTCTAGTGCAAATATCTTAGCACACTTGAAATAAGACAAAACTAAATTAGAAGTAACTTTTCAGCAAGATACAGCAGCTTGTTTTACTGAAACAATATAAGAAATTATGTTGTTTTCCCAATATAATTTCCTTATATTGGGAAAAAATGTCCTTGATCCAATGGCAGATTATTTCACTTATAACAAAACATCTCTGCCTTGTTATAAGTGAAATAATCTGCAATTTAATCTTGGACTTCTTTCCCAGTTTTAGGGAAATATTTACTTAAAACAAGCTCCTGATGTTTACTGACAAATTAGTTAATTTTGTCTTATTTCAATGAAACTAACATATTTACTCTGGAAACTAAACCAAAAAATATTTTGTGTTTTTGCAGGTAGTCCACTAACTGCAACGCCTGGATTTCTACTCAGAATAAACTGTTACACATTTTTATTTAAAACTAAACAAAGCTTCTCTTTCTACTGTATTTCTGGAATATCTTTTGAAAACCGTGAGTCGCATTATTTCAGACACAACTTTGGATTGTTTTTCACATGAAGCTTCTGGCTGATAAAATGTGAAAAAGTGGGAAGATTCCTGGAAGGCTCTGTCTTTTCTGCTATCTGTGATCTCTGATCCCTAATTGCACATGATGCTGAGGGACAGGTGGAGCTGATGCGCTCTGCTTGGCGGCGCCGAGGTTGGGTTCACTTTGACTCGGCCGCCGGCATCTTGAACCGACCGCCAAGTGCTGGAAAGAGCCAAAGGTCCTCTGAGTGTGCGAGAGAGGAAGAGAGAGAGAAACCGCTAAGAGGCGTCCCTCTTCGTCTCATCACACATGAAATTACAGCCCATTCTAATAATTTATCAGGTTTTACAGTTTGGTTCAGCGCTCACTCCCAGCGCCGGGCGAACCGCGGCGTGGCACCAAGGGTTCCACGTTTGATTAAGTCGCTTTACCCTCCGCATCCTTCCATCAGAAAGGTCACCACGCATCCTCCTCTCATTTACATTTCGCAGAGCAACTCCCCAAAGCCGGACTCATTTACGAGGCGTAATCCATTTCACTCACGATTTCCCCGAGTCAGGTGCCGTTTTGGTGTGAATCCATTGGAAATTTCCTTTCAGTGTTAAACTTGTTGCTAGAAAAATGGCACTTTAGTTGCAGTTGGAGTCAACCTTTAGTTATTTTATCTCCTGTTTTAAAGCACCTACATTCTCCACACTCAATTTTTTCATTTCTTTATATGCAACTTTTACTGTTTGGTAATGGATCATTGCTACTGTTTACGCTGTACAATGGCTGCTGGAAGAGACAAGTGTTTTGCAGTTGACTTACAATCCAGAAACCACTTGCTGCATTCTTGTTGGTTGTGCAGGAAGCTCCACTATTGCTTTTCAAAGATGTACAAATGTATAAACGTGCATCTGTTTGCAGCGTTTACACTTACTTAGTGTAAGTGTAAACGTTGAGTTGGGAGGCCACCAGCAGATTATTTGGATTTAAAGCGACAAGACGCCCTAAAAAGCATCTCATTTATAGGACATCAGTAAAGTCAAGTGAAGTCAAATTCTTTGTCAGCAACATGGTAGTTCAAATTGCTTTAATCATTAAAAGAGGAAAATGCAAAGTTATAAAATATACCATAAAGTCAACGATTGAGAAAACCAGCAACAAACATCAAAATCATCAATACACATCAAATATGTTGGTCAATGTTTAATTGCTGTTAATTTGCTGTTTCCTAGAAGTTTGTTGCAGATACACTGCAAAAACATAAAATCTTACCAAGTATTTTTGGTCCAGTTTCTAGTGTAAAATAAGACAAAATTAACTCAGAAGCGTCTCTTCAGGAATATACAGGAGCTTGTTTTAAGTCTTTAATATTGAATGGCCCCAATATGCTGCTGTACAGGTATGACGTCATTTATACTAATTAGAGATACCTCAGCTTGCGAATGCATCTAGCTTAAACCAATTTCAGACATCAGGAATGAAACAGATTAAATGCTAAACTGGCTTGCCGTACAGTTGGACAGCGCGTCGCCTCCATTGTTCTTCTTCTCTGCCTGCTAAAGTCCTGAAGGCATATTCATGAGGGAGGCCTAATTAAGCAGTCGGGGTCTGGATGGCGTCCAGATGGATGAGTTATTATTGCCGTTATTGATACTGGCTGGTTTGAGCCCCACTATCAGGGATTAATGCTGCTTGAATTTAGAAGCCATCTTACCACTTAGTCCCATGATGAATAATGTTAGGCAAAGTCGTTTGCTCTGACACTCACTTACTTCCCCTCATTTTATGTACTTTGCTTGCCTTATTAAGGCTCTTACCATCGGCTTAATTGCCTATTTAGAATTCCCCTCTTTGTGACCTAGATGTGTGTTATTTTGTGAATGTAATTAAGTTACCTGTAAATATCTCAGCCGCAGCCTCATCCATCTACGTTATGTCGGCACCCTCTTTTTTATTTTTAATTAATTTAATGGCTGCCGTATCTGGACACGTATAACCTCGATAAAACCAGGAGAAATTGGTTTTGGTGGTGTTGGACTGGAGTCGTAATGGATCGGCGCTGGAGTGGCGAAGCGTCAGGCGCGAGCGGTGAAAGATTCAGGGCGAGTGGATTAATTTGGCGGCACGTGAGAAAACGCTCCACATACATAAAAACTGCTCAACTAAAAAGGAACGTCTTGATTATCACTAAATAATGGAAATAAATAACATTTAGTGTCAATTTAAATTAGGCTTAATTATCGTAAAGATGTAATTCTCCTTTACTGACGCTAGCTGTGTTTTCATTAAAAATGTTCGGAAAACTTTGTCAATAGTCTGTTAAATCAAAAAAACAACTATTTGTTTCCATTAAATAAGAAACACAAAAAAATCACAGATGAATAAGTTTAGAAAACATGCAGCGTCATCATCCTCCTACCACTTCCTGTCGTCTTCTTCGTCTTTTCCGCCAGTAGCAACATCTGATTTACTGAACAGGATTATGGTCACCGAAAGAAAGAAAAAAATTTGACTTAGTCTTAGTCCAACTTCCTTTTTTTTCAAAACATTATGACTAATTTTTCTCAGTCTATTTCTTTTTTCTTAGAATTTTAACTTTAATCTCAGAATGTTTTACGTTTTTCCTCAAAATTGTGAATATTCTTAGAATTCTGACTTTAATCTGAAAATTGTGACCATTATTTCTCAGATTTCTGACTTTAACAACAGAATTTAGACAATTTTTTCTCAGAATTTTAACTGTTTCTTAGAATTTTTAATTTAATCTCAGAATTTTTTACCTTTTCCTCAAAATTCTGACTATTGTCAGACTTCTGACTTTAATCTCAAAAGTCTGACTTTAATCTGAAAAATTGACTTTCTAAGAATGTTGACCTTTTTCTCAGAATTTTGACGTTAATCTCAGAATTTTGACGTTAATCTCAGAATTTTGACTTTTTTCTCAGAATTTTGACTTTTTTCTCAAAATTTTGACTTTTTCTCAGAATTTTGACTAATTTCTTCCTCTTGCACAGACAACTTTCACCACAAGAGAGCACATGAGAACCACTTACCACAAACTTCTACTATTTCAAACATTACATTGATAACTACACCAACACACTTTCATCCTGCTACGGAAACAGAAATGGAAATAAACGCCTGTTAAAATCGGACCGACATGTTAAAAAATCGAACATCCTTAGTTTTCTGCCCTAAAGTGTCTCCAGCCCTGCTTCCTGTGTGATTTATTGCAGGTGTGAAACGAAGGAATCCATGTAAAGTTTGTGCAACACGTTGCAGGAACAAGTCGTCGTTTCTTTCCATATGTTACTGCAGTTTCTTTCCAATTATGGTTAAAATGTCAGCAGCTGAATCACGGTGTTTCTGTTCCCAGCCAATATGTTCTGCTGGAAATGGGTACATGAGGGGGGGAAAGTGCACCAGCAGCTTTTAAAGCTCCATAAAACAGCTTGTTTAAAAACACAGATCCAGGGTTTCACAGGCATGAGGGGACAATCTGTGAGAGTTCAGAGATATTCATGAGGAAAACTGCTTTTACTTATGTGGTGCAATATGTCACATGGTCACTGCAGATCTTTCCTTCTTCAACTTTGCTATTTTAGAGGACAGTCGCTGACTAAACTCCAGAGTAGGTTTTCCTTCGGAGAGCTCACTACCCTGACCTAATTCAATCCTTTAAGATGAGTATCCCCTCACCTTAATCCCCTGCTGGAATAGCAAACAGCTTCTGTTCTCTGAGCCGGATCTCCGAGGATTGGTTCGCCAAATTTCTGAACGGAGAGGAGAAACTAAATCAGATTCTCCTTCAGGAAACAAAGTTATCCCTCAAACACTCACAACTTTTCCTGAAAACGAACATTGTGAAGAATAGTTAAAACTAAAAACAACCTGTAACCATGACAATATCCATCCATTTTGGTTACTTATACTTTTACTAGCATCCGTTGGAGATGAAAATCATAAAGAAAGTTGGGTTGCAACTAATCATGTTAGAAATCGATTATTTGATTGATTATTCTGACGATTAATCGAATAACAAATTGTCTCATTCTGCATATTTTTCATTTTTTCACTTAAATATTTTATACACAATATTAGAAATTCATTAAAAGATGCAAATCAGTAAATAATTTTACATTTTTAGACAAGAAAGCAAAATTTATGTCATGAAATGTAATAAAAATGCTTCTCGTCATAATGAACAAAATATATTTTTTTTGTACATTTTGTCTTAATTACTTCTCTGAATATGGTGTTTTTTAAGCAAATGGACTCCAGTTAATGATTAATCGTTTACTATATTAGTTGGCTGTTATTTCAATAATCGATTAATCACAATTAATTTGATTAATCGTTTAAGTCAAAGTTCAAATATGACTGAACCCCTAAATATTTTGGTCTAGTTTCTAGTGTAAATATTTTGGTACACTTCAACAAGATAAAACTAACTTATAAGTAACTTTTCAATGCATTGTAGGGACTTGTTTGAAGGCCATCGCAGATAGAAAAAAAAGGACGAGCAAATTTTTGCCAAACAAAACGTGGAAATTTTTAGACTAATCTGAGAAATTTTCCAAACCAAAAGTTGGAAATTTCTGAACTACAAAACTCAGAAAATTATGGGGAAAGAAATCTGAAATTTTCTAGAATTTTCTAGTGTGAAAACATTTCTAGTAAAAACTGTTTTTTTGATTAATCCCAGGATATTATTCTAGAAAAACTAGGAAATTTGAATTTCAAAAACTGAAATTTTTCAAACAGAATTACCGACTTAAAACAAGCTCATATCTTGCCGAAAAGTTACTTGCGGTTAGTTTTGTCTTATTTTATATGTGGTAAGATATTTTCAGTAGAAAATACTTGGTAGGATTTTGTGTTTTTGCAGTGTAACCATCTGAATTAAGCAGAAAACTCCTTATTCTGACATTATCCTCACACTCCTGACTGAACCTCCTTGCAGAACATTATTTTGCGAGCTGGACTGCATCAGCATTATGTCTTATTGGCACTGTCAAAGCCCGTCTTCCATTAACCTCTGCAAATTAATTATTATCGACACATTTGGATGGCGCTATTGAATGCGACTGAATGCCAGATTGATGCTGTAATTGCAGCGACTCGTTATATAATAAAAGGTCACGCAGAAAAGAGATGAGACATTTGATATTTATTCATTTGTGAGGATAAATCTCTCTTTTAATGTGCAGACTATTTAGAAGATGCATATACCATTTAAATCCCCTCAGCGGTAATCATGGGTTGTTTTATTTTTAGCAGAAAAAGTTGACATTTTTCTCGACTTGCTGCTCTGAAACAAAGGAATAAAGGCATCTCCTGCAGACAGTGTGCAGGCTGAAGTCTGTCAGAGTGTACTGTAAACTCATTTGCTCTCATCTCACAGAAACACGATGCTGTCAGTGCACTCGCGCTCGCCGAGTGATAGATCTTTGTTCGAGACCACCAACACTCGGCGCAGACTTGTTCAGGCTGGAAGAATGAAACCCAGGTTTAGGCAGATCATTTCTTTGATCGCAGCTGGTTAATCATGACTCTTTTCTCCGCAATCAGCTAAGTGTTTCTGCAGATTTCAGGCTGGTATTAATGTTTTGACATTTGCGTTGCCACCGGCTAAAGACCGCGTCGTTTTCTGACTATTTATGGCCGAGCGTTTGGCGCCGTGCTTGACGTGGGGATGATTGGCTTCAACACTTCAGTCAGAGGAAAAGTGCTGAATAATTTTTACACATGGCAGCATTTTTGCAACATATATAAATCTTTAATATCAGTTGTGACAAACTGCAAAAACACAAAATCCTAGCAAGTATTTTTGGTTTAGTTTCTACTGCAAATATCTTCACTTGAAATATGACAAAACTAACTTAAAAGTAACCTTTCAACAGGATAAAGGAACTTTTTAAAAAAATAAATTATTTCTTAATATTAATAAATAAGTACTAATTCCTCTGCATAATTATTTCACTTATGATGTGGGAAAATATCTTGTTATAAGTAAAATAATCTGCGTATGAGTCAAAAATGTTCAACTTTATGAAGTCAGATATTTCCAAATCTTCTTCTAGAAAATTTCTGAGATAATCCCAAAATCGCTGACTTTTTTCAAAAACTTTCCGCTTTTCGAGTGACGACATTCTCATTTTTTTCTAGAAAAGTTATTTTATTTCTAGTGGAAATTTATCCCTTTTTTGTATTTTCTTTTTTTCTAGTATTTTTTGAGTTTTCAAACTCAGAAATGTACATGCTTTTTCTTTAAAAAATTCTGAGATTATGCTTGTTTCAAGTGAATAATTCCTTTATATTGGCAGATTATTTCTCTTATAACATGGGAAAATGCATTGTTATAGTTAAAATAATCTGCAAGTGGAACGTACGATGGCATAGTTACGGGCATTTTAGATAGAAAAAAAGAGGAGTATATTTCTGACCAAAAAATCTATTTTGAGATTAATCTAAACAATTTCTAGGAAAATTTATGACCTCAAAAAGTTCAAATTGTTAAGTTTTGAAACTCAGAAAATTTCCTAACGTCAAAAATTTTTGACTTTAGGAGCTCCGACATTTCCTCGCTCCTTGTAGAAGATTTCTGAGGCTAATCTCAAAATTTATGATTTCTTCTTTTTTTTTTTTTTTTGACAAAATTAAGAAAATTTCCTCGCTTTTCTAGAAGAAAATTTATGGGTTTTCAGGTGAAGATTTACCCCTTTTTTCCCCCAATTTCTTGAGTTTTCAAACTCAGACATTTACATCAATGATGACGATGCTTTAAATCAATAATTCCTTTATATATCAATCAAAAAATTGTAAGTTCCACTGGCAGATTATTTCAGTTATAAAAGAAAGTGAAATAATCTGCACTTTCTCATCAATATTAACCAATTAGAAAACAAACTCTTATGTCTTGCTGAAAAGTGTTTTCTTAGTAAGATATTTGTGATAGAAACCAAACAAAAAATACTTAGTAATATTTAAAGATTTTGCAGCGTTGCTGGACGTAAAATAACATTTTCTTTTCCAAAACGAGGCGGTGAGGCCATATGGCGCGCGGCGGCAGTAATTCTCTCCACGGTCTGTCCGTCTCGGAGCAGATCTGAGACACAATGCAGGAGATGATCGAGTCTTAGTGTCAATACATCAGCCCAGAAAATTACCTCCTCTCTGCTTGGCCTACTTTAATCTGTGGCCCTCTATTGAAGCAATGAACACTCTCTCCTCTGTCCTATTGACGACGTAAAATAGGTTTGCCGGCTTGATTGACAACTTTGTCCAGCTGACAAAATGTAATGCAGTCCAGGACAAAAAACAGATCAGGAATTCTTTTGGACCCAATCTGGTGCTGCGATTACATTTTTCTCCTCCGTCTTCTTCTTTATTGTATCAGACGGGTCTTTTGAAGTATTGAGGGAGAGTTTTTCTTATTTATTTATATCGTGTGAGCGCTCACACACGTATTCAGGTGCATGTTTGAGAAGAAGTTGGTTTTGGCTTTTTAAGCTCCGACTTTCATCCGGACCGACTCCTGAATAACAAACAGAAAAAAAAGAAAACGTGTTCTCCTGCCACCAGGAATAAGATCTCATAAAAACAGCACCGACTACCTCTGATAGCATTCCAGTGACCATGATTTATTTTTCTGTTTTAGCTCGGTGAATTATTCAGGCTGCACTTGTAGACATCAAACACATTTTCTGCTGACAGGGAGATTTAATGAAAACCAATTCGGCTCTCCAGCAACACTAAAACGTGAATGAAACTGATGGTTTTTGGAGCTGTTTGAAGGCTTGTTTTACCTTGTATCTGTAAGATATATCTGAGCTCTTAAAGCCTGGCTCTGATATGAAATTAATGTCAAATCAAATTTCAGCTCCACACCAGGGAAATTCTTAAAATAAATATTTTTTAATGTTTGAACAAAAAACATATCATTTGGCGTCTCTGCAGTGGAAAATATTCATAACCTGTTTAGTTTTATTGAAATTTTATGTAATTCAACTCAAATCTGAGCAACAGAAACCTGAAACCTTAAATTAAAATTCACTTTTTGCACATTTTCTACATCAGTTTGAGTCTCATCTGCTTCTAAAACTGTCAAAGTACTTTAAAAAAAACAAAACATCCAGGTGTTTTCTGGTAATAAGTAAAAAAAATTTGGTGATTGGAAAATGAGCCATTTCGAAAACTTTCCAATTGTTGAGTCACATTCCATTACCTAGCAACCCCAGCCGAGCTCCAGTTGGTTTTTACAGCAGCATTCAGCTTCTATGCATCACAAATCTGGAATAAACATCCAGAAAACTGCAAAGCAGTCGAAACACTGAGTTCCTTTAAATGAAGACAACAAACACACCTGTTTAGAGTTTAGAGCTGCTTCTGAACCATAATAAATGGAACATTGACCAACAAATTTGACGTGTGTTGATGATTCTGATGATACACTCGACATAATGTCATGTTTGTGACTGGTTTCTCAATTGCAGACTTTTTATTTTTATGTTTTTACGATATAAAGCATTTTGAACTGCCTTGTAGCTAAAATTTACTTTACAAATAAATGTTATTGATTGACTGATTTACAATGGCTGCTGGAAAAGACAAGTGTTTTGTTGCTGACTTACCATCCAGAAACCACCTGCTGCATTCTCGTTATGTAGCTGTGCAGCAAACTCTACTAATGCTTTTCAAAGATGTGTGGTTGTGTAATTGTGCATGTTTGCTGCTACTTTCACGTGCGAGTGTAAACGTTGAGTTGGGGGCGTGGCCAGCAGCAGATTATTTGGATTTAAAACAGCTCATTCTAAGTAAAATCTCAATATCTAAGAATGATTTTGTGAAAAAAGGTGTAATGAAAATGCTTTGTATAGACCACAGATCTATACAAAACCTAGCCTGTTCAAGGAAGAACAACACCTCATTCTCACATGAGGTGTTGGGTTAGGTTATGCTACACGACTGAATCAGCAGTTGTCAGAGTGTTGCTCCTTAAGCTGGAAGTAACAGGAGAGACGACGCTGTGAGACGGTTTAATGTTGCCAAGTTTCCCAGGAAGTTGTTAGTGAGAGAAATGAGCAAACACCCAGATTAAGTGCAACCATCTAAACAAATTTCTGTAAATCGGCGTGAGATGGCAGTCGATAGCACATTGATTCCTGTAGCGTCTCTTTTCCCCTTAAACGTCCTGATCCCCCAGTAAGCAGCGGTCTCCAGACGGGGGAACAGAAAGCGGTCATTTTCAGAGGAAACCGTATTAACTCGGACTAAGATATTTTGCCGCAGCAGGGCTTTGGAGGACTTTAAGTATTCATGGCATGAATTTTCCATCAAATCCATCCAGAGAACACACTGATCACAAGGCTTTAAATAACCAAAAACTACAAGCGGAGCGTGTTAACCGGCAGGGCTCTCCTCATCTGTTATGCTACCAATAGGTGAACAAAAGCAGCAGAACTGTACTACATTACTGCCTCAGTGTGCTACAATTTAATGATCATGTCAGCAGTTCTCTTCAAAGGCCTCACTTCTGATCAGATAAGCCTCTCGTTTCCTCTCCGTATTTGAACCCCCTTGAACTAGAAAATGGATCTACCCCCATCCATCCAGCCCTGCGCTCGTTCGGCACGGGGGCTGAAACTCAATCCGCCGAGAGCTTTTGGAAACGAATTTTGATCAAGAACATAAAAGGACATTCGGCTCGACGTGAAAATTACCGGGTTAAGCTGTGGGGAACAGAAGCTCCTCAGAAGTGATCACACCGCTTCGATTTGTTTCACATTTTGAAAGATTGGAAACACTGACATCAAATTTCTTCTAAGTCTTTACAAATATGTGTCTGTGCACTGCAAAAACACTAAATATTACTAATTATCTGGTCTAGTTTCAAGTGAAATATCTTCGTACATTTAAAATAAGACAAAGCTAACCTAAAAGTAACTTTTCAGCAACGTGTAGGATCTTGTCTTAAGTAAATAATTCCTCAATATTGATGAAAAATTTCCAGTTCCACTGCCAGATGATTTCTTTCATAACAAATGTGAAGAACTTATACATTTTTATTTTTTTTTCTAGAAAATTCCTGAGATTAAATTTAAAGTTTCTGAGTTTTTTACTAGAACGTTTTGACTTTTCAAAAGTTTTTCCTCATAAATTTTTGACTGTTGGACTTCAGAAATTTTCAAGTTTTGTTGCAAAAATTTGGCCTCCTTTTTTTTTTACATACATAATGGTTCCTAAAACTCACTGAAAAGTTACTTGTAAATAAGTTTTGTTGTATTTAAATGTACTAAAATATTTACATTAGAAACTAGAACAAAATACTAGTGGAACTAGTATGTTTTAAAATCAAAATTAAGGAGTTACTGACTTAAAACAAGCTCCTACATCTCACTTAAAAGTTACTTCAAGTCTACTGAGATATCCGCATTAGAAACTAATAATAATACTTTGTAAGATTTTCTGTTTTTACAGTGAGTGAAAATCAAATTCCTTGTTTTTGAGCAGAAACTTGGTCAGTAAAATCAACTACAAACATTTTCACCACATATGTATATAATACATTTATATTCTGCTTAATTTCAGCCGCTAATCAAGCTAAACTGCAGCACTTTTCGCTCTCTTGTTGCTGCTTGTGACCTTGAATGTTTGCCTATTAAACTGCCGATGCTCAGACAAGTATCCATCTCAACCTCAGGGGACTCGTGCACAAGGATAACGAATCAATCGCCGCCTTCATCCATGATCCAAAGGCGCGATAACTCAGGACTTTGGCTCTTTCCCTGAGAAACTGCTTTACCTCCGGGGAGTAACTGCAGGCTGAAGACGAAGGGTAAACCGATGCAGAAAGAGGTCACTGTCTGTTCCCTCCGCCCATGGCTCTGTCTTTCGTCTAAACGGGAATGTTTTTGTAAGAATGTCATATATTGTTGAGTTTCCCTAAAAAAGTAACATCCCAACCTAATTAAATTATCATCTACATGACACAGAAATGTAGCAAAAGAGATAAAACTGTCACATAAAACACATTTATCTAGAAGAGGACATAATTTTTCTTTAGAAATGCACATTAGTAGAATGTGTTTTTAGGACACTTTAGAGACATGTTGGAAATTATGAGCAACTTTTTATTTGGTAAACTAGAAATTTAGTTAAAGGCGATGTTTTTGTACTTCCATTTGGGCCTTAAATGTTTCTAGAAATAATCGAAGCGCTTAAAAAAAAACACCCAATAAGTCATTGTTTTAGTGTCTGAAAAATGGTACAATTCAATAGTTACATTCCACAGGCGCTGTGCCGTTACCTAGCAACCCCAGCCAAGCCCAGCCCCGTTACCTAGCAACGCCAGCCAAGCCCAGCCCCGTTACCTAGCAACCCAAAGCCCAGTTCCATTACATTCTGTCAGCTGGTTTTACACATTAAAACTTACTGTGGTTGAACTGAACATTTAAAATGTATATATTGAGCTAAATTGAATCCCAAGGCTCCAATAATGATAAAATAAATAAGTAAATTAATGTTTTACTGCAGTATGTGTTGTACAATGGCTGCGTGGCCAGCAGCAGCTTATTTAGATTTAAAGTGACATCTCATTCTGACTAAAATCTCAATATTTAAGAACGATTTTGTGCAAAAAAAAATGTGATGAACATGTTTTGTATAGACCATGGACCTATCCTAACCTGGTCAAGGAAGCATAATAGGTCACCTTTAAACAGTTCATTCATGGTTTCATTTATGCTGAAATTTTAGCATTTCATTTTAAAAAGTTAGTTTTAAAAATGGACAGTAATTTTGTTTAGCAAATAAGCTAAATGTTTTCATTTATGAAAACATTGTATGAAAAACTGCCTTTTGTACTTGTCAGTGTTAATTAATATAAAAACTTGTTTGATAATCTGTTACATTCAAGGACAAACACTCAAAAACGGCTAAATTTAATGTCAGACTTAAAATGAAGACTTCAGTTGGCTGCTGCTCTACAAGATGACCTTTTTGTGCTTTTTAAAATGATGTTGAATGTGTCCCAGATTGTCCAAATGTCCAATCTGAGCATGTAAAGTAATAATTTTTCATCTTTACGCGTCTTCCTAACACGTTCTGTTTAAATATGGAGTCCCAGCTCCCTCTTTAAACCAGAGGAAGAGCTGATTTAATCCATCTTGCACCGCCAACACTCTGCCATACGTTCTGATTTACATCCTGATTTGTTGGCCTTTATGTTCATGTAATGGTTACACTTCTCATGTGTGGGTTATTAGAGCCTCTTTCACAGACGCCCATAAAAACCGACATTACAGGGCGAGGCGTCGATGAGCGGCATACCGATTACGGCTTAATCATTTATTGAGATGCTGTGAATAAGCATCTGGTTTCTTGTTGCTGATTTGTCTGGATTTTTAAGGAGAAGTCAGTCAGCATCAATCATAGCTGGTGATTACGGTGGAATGAGGTTTTCATGCAGAGCATCTGTAGATGAGTCACTTCTGACCGCAGCTACGGTGTGAGCAACTTTTTAATTGAGTTGTTTAAAATGTCACAGCCTCAGATTTCAGACAGATGAATCAATCTGCGTTAGTAATTTTGAAACATTTATGTTTTCTGTCTGTGCATTTTTAAGTTAAATCAGATTAGAAACACAACTTTTAAGCGATTTTAATGGTGTTTTATGAGATAAACCAACATAAATGGTGAATCTATTGTCCAAATCTGCTTAGAGGAATATATGCATTACCGATTAAAACAGAAGAAATTAGAGGTTGAGCTGAAGAATCAGTATAAACTAATTTAAACAAAGATGTG
>NW_015112842.1:101841-104961 GCF_001443285.1 Poecilia latipinna
TCGATCATTGTCTCTTTTACCGATACCGATCACCTGCTTCTCATTTCCAGCCTGCCTGTGCAGCTGGTCTCCTCTTTCCTTCACTCTGCGCAAACGCGCAACAACAAATCCTAAGCAATGTGTAACTATAACGCTCTGAGTGAATGGGGAAGTTTGCGTGTTGCGGCGGGAAATTACCTCGAGGTCGGGGGTGAAGCACGTCAAAATGCATCAACACGACGAATCTAGTATGGCATAAAAACAATGCCATAGTTGACAGAGTTTGGCTACATCGAGGCTCACTGCAGTAAAAACGACATATGGAGGATCAGACAGCAGGTAAAGCAGCGCACAGCTACAAACACTCACCCGGATTAGCATGACGGTCAGAAAGCTAAACAAATAACCCGCAAAATTATTTGTCTTCGAGCTGCGATGTCAGACGCTGGTTCTGCTCTCGCTGTTGAACCGCTGCTACGCTACAGATAGTAATATTTCACAGACGGAGCTTCGCTTCTGCTCCACCTGGTAGTGACTCTCACACCGAACCTCTGCTTAAAGCTGCAGCATCTAACTTAAAAAAATAAATTTTACATACATATTAAATCTTTCACTGTCCTAACATGAGACAGACAATCTCTGAAAAAATAATTGATCTCCTCTGCCTCCTCCGCATAATTATTCTGCTGAGTCAGAAACAGCCACTCGGAACTAGCAGTAATCAGCTAGCCATGCTATCAGGAAGTTTTCATTCAGTAACTCAGGATTGTTTATTGTAATGGAATTTGTATTTGCCTTTGAACGTTAAGTCAAATACTTGAATATTTTGGCAATGTTGAGAGTTTTTTTTTGTTGTTGTTTTTTTCTGGCCGCTTCACACTCGGCTGCGAACCGCTCCAGCAAGAGCTGCAGATCACGACCTGATGAAGCCAATAGGACCACATCAGCCGCAAAAAGCAGAGATGCGATCCTAAGGCCACCAAAATGGGTCCCCTCAACACCTCGGCTGCGCCTAGAAATTCTGTCCATGAAAGTAATGAACAGAATTGGTGACAAAGGGCAGCCTTGGCAGAGTCCAACTCTCACCAGAAACGAGCCTGACTTACTGCCAGCAATACGGACCAGACTCTGACATCAAAGGGCCCAGTACCCCATACTCCCGGAGGACCCCCAACACAAAGCTCCCCCAGGGACACGGTCGAACGCCTTCTCCAAGTCCACAAAACGCATGTAGACTGGTTGGGCGAACTCCCATGCACCCTCCAGGATCCTGCTGAGGGTGTGTAGCTGGTCCAGTGTTCCACGACCAGGACGAAAACCACACTGCTCTTCCTGAATCTGAGGTTCAACTATCTAACGGACCCGCTGGTACCCATCAGCTGCTTCTGGAGTCCCACAGGCCAAAAAGGCCCGATAGGACTCCTTCTTCAGCTTGACAGCATCCCTCACCGAAGGTGTCCACCATCGGGTTCGAGGGTTGCCACCGTGACAGGCACTGACAACCTTGTGGCCACAACTCCGATAAGCCACCTTGGCAATGGAGGCACGGAACATGGTCTACTCAGACTCAATGTCCCCCACCTCCCCCAGAACGTGTTCGTAGTTCTGCCGGAGATGGGAGTTAAAGGTCCACCTCACAGAGGCGGTCTCTGTTGCTCTGAGTGTTTCACTGGCAGAGCAAATTTAATAAGTTTATAGTTTATGTGTGTAATGCCGGGAGTGTGAACCAATCACACAGCTGGTGCCTCTGTGCACTGCCTGGCGCTGCTGCTCATTGATCTTTGAAATTTACCTCACCGCGGATTGCGTGCGCCTCTTTTCACTCAAACTGGACCCAGGCTGACCTGTATGGATATTTACATCAACTCCCTGTGAGGAATTATTTTTCTTGGGTCAGCTCTGCATCAAGGTAAGAGTTTAAAATGAATCGCGTTAGTTCTGGTTGTGCAGCTCTATGTGAACCGGAATAACTTAGTTGCGCTTTCAGAGCTGCACGCTGACCAGCAGTGAAATTGATTTATCTTCATAAACAAAGAATTATATGTGGCGTTCAAATCTCAACACACTGCCCAGGCTCTGTCTTCCCTGTAATGTGGTCCCGGTTGACCCACCATATGTACCTCATCATGCAGATTCTGCCTGGTGAGGAGCTTTCGCACTCGCCTTATATATAAAACGCACTCGCCTTATATATAAAACCACATCATGCTGGTTTTATATTATTTTTATTTTTTTCGTATCATTATTTCTGGTTACATGATGTTTCAAATCATATCAAATGCTTTGTCCACTTAGTCGGCCAGAGTTAAGGCGTGTGGCTGCACAGAGATCAGAAAAATCTCCTCCCAGAAACTCTAGCAACCAACAGTTTCTGTGACTCTTATTAAAAACTTCAAAGACATAAAATGGAAGAGCTACTAAAGCCACATTAGCAGCATTAAATTAAGCCTCCCATTTGTTTGGCATCTCTGCGCGTAGTGCAGCGTATTTAACTCATCATGCAGGGCCGGTCCAAGGCTGTATGAGGCCTTGAGCAGTATTTGACTTAAGGGCTCCTCTTGCTGCTAAAAATGTCAGCACCACTAACAGCTTCTGTGTTAAATTTAGTGAAATCTGGGTGAGGGGGAGTAGCTTAATTGGCCAACCTAAAAAGCAATCGGTTATAATTTTAGTTCACTGATTTGTATTTGTGAACAAACAGAGCTCAAACTCAAAGATTACACTTTGATTAATCGGCATTAGATTGGTGCTATGGTAACTACTCAATCGGTAACACTTTACTTGAAGGGGGGGTGAATAAAATTGACATGACACTGTCATAAACACCTGCCATGAACATGAATAAGTCTTCATGAATATTTATGACTGTTGTCATAAAGCGTCATTCGGTAAATCATGACACTTTTAATACAAAGTTGACATTATTGAAAATGTCTTCGTTATGACAACTTGACATTACCCAAGACAACATCGTTGTCATGACAACTTGACATTAAGCAAGAAAGTATAACTTATCATGAATGTAATAACAGGTGAATTTATTGGCTTATAAGGCTTATATCCTAATAAGAAATCATTAACAAGTAAGTGTGGTCCACTTGAGGTAACTGGAAATGTTCATGACTCTGTCATTAAAGCGAT
>NW_015112842.1:105697-115350 GCF_001443285.1 Poecilia latipinna
CTAGTATAAACTAATTTAAACAAAGGCGTGAAATAATTATTTTAGTAATCAAATATTCTAACATTTATTCTGATGATTAATCAACTAATTGGATTAAAAAATGTTCTCAATTTGCTGATTTTCAATTTAACCACTCAATACATTGCAAGAAAGAAACAAAATATTAAATTCTTTGTTTGTTTGTTTTTTTTTTTGTTTTTTTGTTTTGTTTTTTAAACATTTTATTTCCTAAAATGAGGGGTTTGGTTTACAGGCTGGTAGAAAAAACAGAAAGTTGTGTCTTGTATATGGTCAAAATAAGCGGATTTGGATCGAATTTGCCTCGTAAGAGACCTCTAACGGCAGTCTTTATTTAAGACTACTAGCGTAAAAGATACTTTTTATATCATTTCAGTTTGTTCACCTTCTAATTTAAACAGATTTTTCTTTATTCCGCTTCTCATCATATCTTATCTACACCTCTCAACCTTGAATAGTTACTGAAAATCCTGTTTTGTGAAGTGGAGAAGTCAGGAGTGAGTTTTGAATAACCTTGAGTAAACCATCTGTCACCCTGGCAGACACCGGTGGTTTCAGGTAAGCTGGAAACTCTGCAGTCTCTATTATTCTGCATGCCGTGTGAGAAAACCCGCTGACTTCAACCGTCCTGCTGGGCTAACCGCTGATTAGCTTGCAGTTTGGTTTGTGTGAAACAAAGCTGCATTAAACAGAAGCATCCAAAAAATACGCTCCTTATTGCTATTCCACGGATTAGCTGCATCTCTTCCAGAAATCATTGCTGGAATTAAAAGCAGGAAGGTTCAGATGTTCTGCGCTGCAGCGCTCGGGTTTCCGTCATTTGGGTTGCATTTGGCTCCAGCGGTGGCCGATTTCTGCACAGCAGCTGCCAGTCGCACGTGGACACGAACCGCTGCTTCTCGAGAAGGCTGCAGGCGCGGCAGAGAGGTGATGACACTGTAAGTCGTTTCATTCTCTGTCCCGGCAGCTTCACGGTTTCTACGAGTCTGTTTAAATCCTCCAAGCATAATTAATCAAACTATTTCATTTGGTTTTCTGTAACGGATTACTGTGCTGAGCTAGAAGAGATCATATTTTACATTACTGTAACATTTATAAGATAAAGTTAGTTTTAAAAATGGACAGTAATTTTGTTTAGCAAATAAGCTCAATTTCAGCTTAATTTTCATTTTTGTAAAGTCAAAATTAATCACCAACAACTTTTTATCCACACTGACTCATCATCTGGCATCTTCACTTGTTTAGTGATGTGAACCTGACAAGGAGAAAGAACCACTGACGAAGAGCTTGAGTGTTTAACTGTACATTCACATCATTCGGCTGTTTTTTCTCTCTGTCTGGTTCTACCCAGAGGAATATTAATATATCTTTACATTCTTGTTAACTTTTATAGAAAGTATACTGCTCCCGTTGAATTAGATGGAACTTTTACCTGAACATTTCGGCCGTTTTGAATGCTTTTGTACTTACATTTTGGGTTTCTACCGCTTCTAAAAACACCCAGTCATTTTTCTTGTTTGTTTTTTTTTTTTTTTTCAATAAACTTGGTGTTTGAAAAATGAGCCGTTTCAAAAACCTCCCAATTGTTAAGTCACATTTGGGCACTTTGCCGTTACCTAGCAACCCCAGGCGAGACCAGCCCATTACCTAGCAACCCAAACAGAGGTCCAGCACTTTGGGTCAGCTGGTTTTATGAGCGGTACAATTGCTGCTGGCAAACACAAGTGTTTTGTTGTTGACTTGCCATCCAAAAGCCACTTAATACATTCTTGTTGGTTGTGCAGAAGGCTCCACTTCTGCTTTTCAAATATGTACGGTTGTATAATTGTGCATCTGTTTGCAGCATTAATTTTTACATGTGACTATAAATGCTGAGTTGGGGGCCAGCAGCAGTTTGGATTTTTAACACACTTGATTTTAATACTTTATGTCATGTGTTTATGCACAGCGTTTGTGAACTTTAGTTTTATTTTGACAAGTTCTGCCATTAAAGCTGGTATGTCATGTAGTTTTTGATAAAGCTAAAGTCTTTGGGGAGTTTTATCCCCCTAAAGTTCTTATGATTTGCTTGTTTGTCTACTTTTCCTTCATCAGAAACTATCTCTAGTTCTGCACTTCTATGTCTAACAGTGTCTCTTTCCTGGAGAAACTGCTGCCAATGACTTTGTGTACTTCTGGGTTTTGTACTGTCTTTACAGCATCTGGCCACCAATCCTTTCCTTTTCTTCTTTACTTTCTCCACCTCTCAGCTAACGTTTTATATTATACCGTCGCTTGACTACACTTACACAAACGTATCACCAATAAACTGTCAAGATGCCTAATTTCATCAGCACATAGTCGCTGTCCATATGGAAACCCTGACAACATAACTACTCAACACATATACCTCCATATGGATCGACACGGTTCTGTTTAATCCTTGGTTTCTTTTATGATTTGAACATAAGTCTGCCTGTTCTCCAGCTGGCTGTTAATTTCCTGTTCAGTCGTGTTACATAAAGCAGCAAAACTATCATCAAATTATCATATAATTAAACCAGACCAGAGAACATCTGTAATTTTCTCCTTTTACCTCAAACAAAATCTGAAAAATCTTTGCTAGGCTCCTGGAGCGCCAGGTTGAACCGGTTCGATGAACCCGCTCTAGGTGTGAGCACAACTACAACTCAATACAGGTGTGTTTGTTGGCTCAACATCAAAAACATTAAAGCTGCTTCATTAACACACCGATTCTGTGTTTTTCCCCAAAACGTAGACCAACATTATTAAAAACAAAGCAAACACTGAAGGGCAGCTGTTTAGGTAAAGTAGAAACAGACATGTTAGCAGGTATGAAGTGTATAATAACTCTGAAACCTCTAATCTATTATTGAGTCCTGACATTGGCAAGTGGTAGATGACATGAAATATATATGAGGTTGAACTCCAGTTACTTAAAGATTCAGCTCCACACTTAGCAGTTGTACTGAATCGCTCTTTGTGTCCAACTGGGACTGGAAAATAAGTTCCTTTTGGTTGCATGGAGCAGAAGTTGTTTAGTCATGAAAAGCCTTGATTGCCCAGCAGAGAGGACATTACCTTTTAATTTGCATTTGCAGCGCTGGAACAAGGTTAAAGCTAAGCAACAGGAGAGAAAGTGGTCGGGATTGTTGGCCAGCCACAGCTGAGGCGGCCATTACAGCTGGCTGAAGAAATGCTGTAAACTTTGCGGCCCTGCTGATGTAATTGTCTGTAATGACCAGTTCTTCGTGGCCAAGTGGAATTCAGATTTGATTGCGTGAAGGGAAAAGTCAAAGCGCGTGTTATTCTAAAAACAAAACCCTCCAAAACTTATTATTGAAGCTTGGAACAAACGTAGAACCTTAGGTGAATGTTTAATATCGACCAAAACAAACTAACAAAAAGGGGGAAAAAAGGTGCAAAATTGTCCAATCACTAAAGAAAACTAGAGAGAGCATTTGTATTCATGTCCAGTCTCTCTTTATTTGCAGTTCGCCTCCTCAAAATGTGAATCTCTGCTGGAGAGTGACTGAATATGTTGCCGTCGAAGAGTGTCCTCGTCCCGTCTGAATAGACGTTAGAGACAGGTGAAGTCAAAGAAAACGTTCCAGCGTCAGAGAGAACGGTTATAATGTAACATTTAGAAAAATGATAAGAAAGCAAAGCAGTTATTAGCTTCACGACACATTACTCGTATTTTCCACCATCCTGATGGTCCAGCTTAACACTTATATAACGGTAAACAGTTACTACCAAACTTTGTCATGTTTTTATTGTCTAAATAGCATTTAATGCAGATTCAGACCCCAAAAACGTAACATTTTCTGTTTCATACCATCCTGAAATTATAAACCAGCATTTTGTATGACTTACATCAAATATTATGAATTAATCCAGTCGACCTCATGTTACTTTCTAAACCTCAGCTTTCCTTCATAATTGATACATTAGGCTTTAGTGGTTATGGATATAACCAATAAGTTTCATTTTATATACAGTGTTAGAATATTTTCAAATTGTTATTAAATAGTTAGTTCTCAGAATTGCTCTTAATCTGCTGTAAAATATGCTAATGCTAATGAAAAACAGTTCATCACACCATTAATTTTGATTGATCTAGTTTATGTAATATGCAGGTTTCCATGGGTTTGCTATTAAAGCCACTTCCAAGTTGTTTTGTTGGACTAAAATGTTTATTATTTATGTTTTTTGATGAATATTTTTCAAGTCTTATGGTTGCCAGTTTAAAATACTAGCATTTTATTTGGTGAGGTTTGTTTTGGTAACATTTAGTAGTTTGGGCTTTTTCTTGCCAGCCGCTATTGCCACTAATAAGTTCTGTTGCTAATGGTTGTTAGCATGTTAACTGATGCTACTGCTAGCACATTTTTAAGGAAGTCAATTATTTGTTGCTGAAGGCACTCAATGTTTCTGCTAGCAGTTGTCAATAAAGTGCACTCAGACATAAAAATGACTGCAAACTGAGGCGCGATCATATAATTTACACCTTTGAAAAGCAGAAGTGGAGCCTCCTGCACAATCAACAAGAATGCAGGAAATGGCTTCTGGATGTTAAGTAAACAACAAAAATAAAAACCAGCTGACCAAAATGCTGGAGCTCAGCTGGGGTTGCTAGGTAACGGCACAGTAACCGTTGATTATGACTTATCAATCGGTGGGTTTTCGTGACACTTAAAATCATAAACTTACTGCCAAAACAAAACAGCTTGGGCTTTTTAGAAGCAGTTGAGACCCAAATGAAAATACAAAAACATACAAACAGTAAGTTTAGTATAACAACTCCCCTTTTAAAATCCTCAGAATGTAATGCAAGTTACGAAAAAATAAAATAAGTGAGTTTTGAAAAATATGTAACCCTGAAACTTTCACAGTTTTGGCTTTCTAATAACCTTGTATCTTTTCAATGCATCTATTCTTTTTCCATATTTAGTTTAAAAGTCTAGATGTCATATCCCTACAATAACTAACTTAATAGAGATGAGCTGTTGCATTGGAATTGCAAGCCTTCGTCAGAAGAGCTTATCAGAAATCTTTTTTTATGCTTTTTTGTAATATTCATCACCAGGAGGCAGGCAGGGCGCTGCCAGGAGCTCAGTGGGTTTGTTTCATGAACCCAGGTGCAGCATTGAATTTAGAGAGGTGTACCTTTCTTTCCCCATTGATACATTCTTACCTTTTCATCCTTTTCCCCTTTCCTCACTTCCTGCCTTTCAATAATAAGCAAATTATTGATATCCTCCTTCCTCTCTGGTAGAAACAGAAACAGAAAGTCTCAATGTATCGCTGTCCTTATGAGTATTTTTAATATGTCAAAGGAATGCTTCATAAAATAAAATATTTGTTAGAAAAGAACCAATCTTAAGCCTAAAGAGAACATACAACAGTACAGCTGTCAATAGTTTCAGGAAGATCAGAAAACATGGAGCGCACCACACACTCGGTTGTTGTTTATCACTGGGAGTGTGTGTGTGTGTGTGTGTGTGTGTGTGTGTGTGCAGTGGTTTTTGCATAGGGTTGCTAAGCTCTAAGCTCAATTGGAAGCAGGTGCGGCGTAAAGACCTAATCACATTTGCGGCTCATTACCCGGTGACTGTGTGCACATATTTGCCTCTCTGTGTCCTTATTAATCAGGCACAGACAACCCTAAGTGCTCCTCTCCACTTTTCCACATGACTTGCTACAAGCAACAGTAGAGCACAACAACGTGATGGGACCACCTGCTGCTGTCTGCTTTTCCAACACCTGCAATGCAAACGCTCGTAATTTCTCACTTGACCTCTAACCGTTTGCCAATTGGCAGAGCGTCAGTTTTTTGGCCCGCTTGAATGTTGTGGTACTCGCTTCGGAGTGATCATAACAGCATTAGGGGAGCTTCCTCGCTCATCTGTAACTAATATAATACTGTATGTGGTCGTTTTCTAAATCAGCAGAAGTTGTATGGTGATATGGAAACGCAACGTGGTCCAAAATGTTTTCCTGCATGCAAATGGATCACAGTTTTCAGGGTTTTTTAATCCAAATTTACTTATTCAAATTTGAGTTCACTTTTTTATATCAAATTCCAACTCAAAACATAATATTTACTTCTAAGTATGAGGGAAAAAATACAACATAACTGCAAATTGAATTAGAAACCAAAGATCATTTTCGGTTGTTGAAGATGTAACGGATACTGCCGTTTATTTTAAACTTGTTAAAATCAACAGAAGCTGTTTGTTGTTTTATTGGGAAGCTAATGAAATAATCAGGCAGAAAATTCCAGCAGAAACAATGAGCTCCTTCAGGTCAAGGCTAAACACCGACTTGGTTGGATTTGAATCATTATGAATGAAACATTGATCAATTTATTTGATTATTTTGGCACTTGACAAAATGTAATGTTTGTTACTGCTTTCTCAATTCGTGGCTTAATGGTGTTTTTATTTTTTGTGTTTTTATAGCGTAAAGCACCTTGAACTGTCTTTTTGCTGAAATATGTGATACAAATAAACTTGATGGATTAAACACAAGAAAAAAGGCAAAAATTGATAAAATGGGAACATTAGTACGATACCGTTTGTAGGATTTCTCTTTTGTCTTTGGTAAAAGGCGAAGAGCCATTTTTCCTGCTAGCGCCTTTGTTTTCGTTGTATTTACCCAGAATGCCCTGCACTGTAGTCCACTTCCTGGTTTTGGAGCGGTCTCCAGTCCGCTTGGCGTTCACATATGCATCCGAACCGCACCAGAGTTCACTTCAACTGAACCTAGATGAAAGTTTGTAGGCTACGATGGAGCATTAGAGCTACGCTAAGACAATAAAATAAATATAAGGTCCTAAAATTATGAGAATAAAGTTGAAGTATAAATAAAAATCAGAATATTATGACTTTATTCTTCTGATCTTTTGACTCTTCTCATATTATTTCGTCTTCATTCTCGTACAGCTTTATTCTTATAATTTCAAGACTTTCTCATATAGCTACCAGAGTTTGCCAAACTGAAGGCAGCTCAACCTTTTGCAATAATCCATCGCACACCAGCCTTAAAAACTACAAAAAAAAAACAAAAACATTTTGGAGTGGCCTTGTCAAAGTATTGCGGTCTTCCAGTAGAGAACATTAGAGAAAGTACTTCACCAAATACTGAGAGCAGCTGTGTGAAAAAGCTTCGTAAAAGCTCTTCTTGTGGCCACGAAAGCATAAAATAAGTTAAAACCATCCACCAAATTTCCTCCTCCTCCTCAGTGATGTTAAACTCTCTTTCCAGCCAAATGCTTAATGGCAGCTGGTGATGCCAAAGGTGACGCAGCCAATTATTAGGTTTGGAGAGTAATTAGTTTCCACATCGGGCCAGGTTGGTTCAA
The DNA here is from genome assembly GCF_001443285.1 of Poecilia latipinna. Taxonomy (NCBI): domain Eukaryota; kingdom Metazoa; phylum Chordata; class Actinopteri; order Cyprinodontiformes; family Poeciliidae; genus Poecilia; species Poecilia latipinna. Next base: position 113,082 of record NW_015112842.1, read on the forward strand.
AAAGCTTCTTTTTTAATCCCTCCTAATGAATGAAATCATCATTTAAACTCTGCTTTTTGGATTTACTCAGGTTATTTTGTCTGATGTTAATGTTTGATTGATGATCTGAAACGTATTTTAAAAGATTTATATATTTTTTACTTCTGTATGGTGTTGTTTTTTGTTATTTTCCACATCCAGATTACTGAATAAATTAACAAACATTCTAACATTAATCAGTATTAGCATGAATATAAGGAATATTGCCTGCAGTTATTTAAACAATAAAAAATAAAAACTTTTGTCTCAAAAATATTCTTTGAAAAATGCAATATAACGTTAAGTGAAAATGGTGAAAATTAAATTTAAATAATGAGAAAATGTGAAAAAGTTAATAAAAAAATTAAGTTGAAAGATTTCTCATGTAAAGTTGCCCATAAAAAATGTGCCATTTTGCAATTTTTAAAATTTCTAAGTCTGTAACCAACAATAATGGCTAAAAATTGAATAAAAATGAAAACTTTTTATGTTTTCCACTAGTTCGTGCTCTGATCTGACCCTGTGAAATAAAATGTCGTCTTCTACCATCATAGAAACGTTGAACAAACACATTTTAAATGGAGAGAGTGTGCATCAGCGCGGTGCACAGTAAGAAATAATTTGCTTGTTCGTAAATGAACCCGGAATGAAATTCTTTGGTATTTCAAGACGTGCCGCGCTTTGATATTGTATCATTTTCACGAATTTCCTCAGAATTATTTGTCGCAAATTGAGTTCAGTGACAGATAACAGCAGCAATTATGAGGCTGAGCATTTCAGGGGTCCACACCGAGACATGCATATGCATACATAAACCGCAGGGAGGGAAGACAGGACAAAAATAGTTTACAGGGAGGCTTGGTGTGGGAGTCCTGTTGGGCCCAGGCGTCTATTCTTCTGCCGTTTTATCTCTTATGCTGAGCATGGCTCCGCCGTCTCGTAAGGAGTTTCCTGTTTGGTGCGGCCCCAGAGACACGCATGGCACCGTATAAAGGGCCATAAGTGGGACACAGAGACTCAGAGTCCCAATAAAAAGAGACGAGGAAAAACACTTTGAAAGCTGAGATGCGTTTTCACTGAACTATCCAAAGATTATTATTACCAAAGATCTATTTGTGGCTATTTCTTAGTTCCTTTAGTACTAAAACTCCAACTATGTGGTGTAAAATGTAACTTGGTTTACAGCTTACATGAGACTATTTAAAAGTTTTAACAATTAAATTCACATTTTGCATGTTTTTGTATTTAAATTTGAGACTTTACTGCTTTTAAAAGCAGTTTAAGCACTAAAATACCCAACCCAACCATTTTTTGTTAATAAGTTCATGATTTTTGGTGTCTGGAAAAGGAGCCGTTTCAAAAAACTCTGGAATGTTAAGTCTCATTCGACAGGCACTGTGTCGTCGTTACCTAGCAACCCCAGTGGAGTTCCACCTGTTACCTAGCAATCCAAGCAGAGTTCCAGCCCATATGGTCAGCTGGTTTTATCCACAGTACAATGGCTGCTGGAAGGAAAAAAAAAGTTTTGTTGTCGACTCATCATCCAGAAACCACTTCCTGTACTCTCATTGGTTGTGCAGGAGGCTCCACTTCTGCTTTTCAAAGACGTACATTTGTATAATTGCGCATCTGTTTGCGGCTATTTTCACGTGTAGTTGTAAATGTTGAGTTGGAGCAGCTAAGAAGCTCATTCTGACTAAAATCTCATGATATAAGAATGACTTTTTGCAAAAAAATAAAAATGTAAGGAACATGTTTTGTGTTGCCATAGATCTATCATATGACATTGTGGTCATGCTATAATCTACAGCACATGTGTGTGCGGGCCACATATGGCCCGCCATGTCATTTTATGTGGCCCAGCATTTTATAGGCCGATGATTGACTTAAAATAGGTTTTGAGCATGAATTGACTACAAACTACATCTCCCATAATGCATTACAATTGTTATCAGCCAACATTACGGCTTCTTGCCGTAATGCTGCTCTAGAGAGCAGCAGGATTACCAGGATTATTTATTTATTTATATTTATTTTTGTGTGGTTTCGCTTCTCCGAAACGGACGGATGTTACGTCTGCAGCTCCTCCAGAGCGCCGCTTTCCTGGGTAACGTGAACCCAGAAGGCTCCATTTGTTAAATCCGCTGGATGAGTTTCTCCCAGCGGTTCCTAAGTCTTCGGAGTTCGCAGTGGTTGAGCAGCGGACTGCGCATGTTAACTTTTGCATCGTCATTTATTTCCTCAAGATAAA
>NW_015112842.1:119778-158587 GCF_001443285.1 Poecilia latipinna
TGTAGTGGTTATCACCTTTGCTTTACACGCAATAGGTCTCTGGTTCAAAACCAGACAGAAACGGTTTGTGTAGGTTATGCATCTTTTGGGGTGCAGTGAGACAAGAAGAGCCTTCCTCTTTCGTGATGGTTCATTTGCCAATCGACTTCAATGTAGGCTTCTTTGAAATCGAAGCGACTTCAATGGCAAATTGGCAGTTCTGTGGCGTAATGCACATGTGTCAAACTCAAGGCCCGTCGGCCACATGTGGCCCCCCAGCATTTTATAGGCCAATGATTGACTTAAAATAGGTTTTGAGCATGAACTGACTACAAACTACATTTCAACCAAAGGTTTGTAATGCGCTTCCTAACCAGACGCTCCAAAGCGTCCGGTCCATAACTCTTCAACACGCCGTCAGCTACCGGTCAGAAAGACGCATTTAGTTCAGAGACCATGAGATGATATTCAGAAAGGATTTTTTTTTTAATTAATTGATTTCAGTTGCCTCTGAGACTAAATCTTTGCATAAAGTCTATAATGTCTGCCCATGTGACTTGTTTTTATCATTTGTTTGCTTACCTTTAAACACTGATTTAAATATTGTAATTTTTAAACTGAGCAGTAATTTTACATCCATGGAAACTCAAATGTAATATTTAAAACTTCAATACATAAAATCAGTTATTTAACAATATGAGGTGTTTAATTTATTTTTAACATTGTATTTTTATACATTTATGCTAGAGGTGCCCAAGTCTAGTTTTCCAGAGCTACCATCTGCATCTTTAGATACATTCCTTCTCTAACACACCTGGACCATTGACTCATTATAAGCCTCTTCAGATCTGAATGAGGGAAGTCAACCTTTTGTCTGGGGTGTGTTTTAGCAGGGATGCCCTACGTCAATGTGGCCCATTGAGGGTGGCCAATATGCTGAAGTGGCCCTCGGTGAAATTGAGTTTGACACCCCTGGTCTACAGAGTCACTCCTGACTTGACAGTCTTACTGTTTTGAACAAAATTATTGAACTAAATGAGTCTTTTAAGGATATTGTAACTCCCTCAGATTAATCTGTATGTTGACTGATTTTTATGGTTCAAAGTTTTATGCTTTTATTCGAGTACTATTTTCTTGGAACCAATAGCTTTTCTGAAATCTTTTGAATTTTTTTAGAGTTGCTTCTTAGTCAGCACTTCAGTGTTTTCCAGTAAATGCAAGCTAACTTTACATGGTTTTCATTCTTTTGACCCCTACATACAATTTAGTCTTCACTATCTCATATTAATACAATTTTTAGAGGTTTTAATTAGGATACATGTTCCATTGTATCCTCACACATTTTATTTCTCTTACTTTTGGATATTTAGTCAGATCCTGTGAAAAAATGAACACCTACAGCCACATCAATCAATGTTGTTGGTAGAAATTAAATTTGTAAATGGCATATAATTTACTGCAAGGCATAACAAAGTAAGAAAAATCTAACAGATGAAACAGTCACCACTTTCATGCTGCCGATTTGCTCTTGCTGTCTCAATAATCCATTTTATTGTTCAGATGAACAGCAGTTAAAAAGTAAATTCTAGGGAGAATAAAGATATACACAAAAGTGCAGAAAATGGTAGCCGGCTCAAGAGAAATTGGCTGAAATGGTTCAAATTAAAGCTACAAAGGTGTGAAAAATAGAAAACAAAAGCAGAACCAACGGTCAGCCGCAGGCTGAAGATGAAGATCTGCAGATCTGCTTGTCAGAACTGTAATGATTAGAAGACATCTATGAAAAGGCAGGCTATCAAAAGATATTATTGGCCATTTTTATGTCGATCCCTAGCTGTTCTGATGCTTTCTTTTTCTATGTTGACCTGCCAAGAGACTGCAGATGTGAATTAGTTAAAAGCTATAATCTGGTGCAACTCATCAAATGATGACATTTTATGTCTTAGCTGCACATTGTTGCTTTTTAAACAGAGTTCAAGAAGCGGCGCACACAAAATTAGTTCTTGAAAAAAATAAAGAAATCCATCCTAAAAATATCAACTCCATGCAACAGCCGTGAAGCAGTTCTCAGAAATGGTGATCATACAAATAAATATTCTTTCAATGAATCACAGGAAAGTTCAATCTTTTCCTTTCTTATAGAAAATGTTTCAGTTTGTGATTGAAAATACATTTCTTTAAAAACCCTTGCATTCCATAACAAGTAACAACATATAGACATTCAGTTTTAGCTAATATTCTTGTCAAGTCTTAGTTGCTGGTCTGATAAGCAATATGTGGGTCAAAAACATTCCAATGAGTCTGGTTTTCTTTTTTTGCAAGTTTTTCTAGTTTTCTTTCATTGCTAGCTGTGCTACAGTTAGTTGGCTATATAGACAGTTAGCTCAGGGCAGGATGGATCGATGTTTTCATATTTTTACCAAGTTTTGACCACTTGAACGTTGCTGAAATTGAGATTCTTCGGACAAGAAGGTAGGTAAAGTACCAAAAAAATTATTATCAAGTAAAAGTAACACTATTTCAACAATTTTTTACCCAAGTAAAAGTAAAAAATAGCCATCCATGACATTACTCAAGTAAGAGTAAAAAAGTATTTGGTAAAAAATCTATTCTAGTACTGATCAAAATGTCACTCACATGGAACAAAATATAAAGTTAAGAAGAATTTTTGATAATAATTTGTATAAGTAATAAAAAATAAAATTTATTTCAATTAAAACTTATTAAACTTTAACAAAAACTGCAGGTGTGTGTCTGTGTTTGGTGGATTTTTGGTTAAATATGTTTGTTTTCCATTCAGCGGGAAGAAAATCCTTAAGTTTTACTCAAGAGCAGAAATACTTCATAATAAAATTACTCAAGTAAAAGTAAAAAGTACAGCGCAGTAAAATTACTCCTAAAAGTAAATTTTTTCAAACATGTTTCAAACTAGTTACTCTGTCCAACTTAATAAGGTGAATAGAAAAGACCAAAAGATACAGCAGTAATAATATTCAGTTTTGCATTGGATTGATCCCATTTTATGTCACTCAATATTTCAATTATTGTCCACATTGTGAGTTTAACGTTCTGAATGTTTCGGTTTTTCGTTTCGTCGATGTTTTAGGTTTTGGTTGCTTACAGATTCAGGTGAAGCCTTCCTTGTTTGCAGAAACCGCCACTGAGGAACCTTGAGGAAGCGCCCTCCCTCACTGTCAGACGCCGAATCTATATCAAGATTCATTCTTATTCAAATTGCACCCCGCCAGCTCATAAACATAGCATTAGATTATGGAAATGAGAGGTCTGCATCTATTCCCGTTTAATTCCTTTCGGGAGACATTTAATTTAAACAAATAAATAAATAACAGCAGCATCAGGTGTTTATTAAGGTTATTGTGTAAATGTAGCCATGCAAACTGAATGATAATCACTCCATTTGACTATCCACGCTCAATCACCCAACACTGAACACTTCATTAAGGCTTTAATAGTCTTTTAAATATGTGAGACACTCGACTTTAAGAAAAGGTATCAGGGGAATTTTCTCTACTTGTCATTCACAGTAACGTGCCTTCAGTCCAATGAACTGCCCATTATTGAGTGAATGCCTGCTGTCGAAAAAGGAAGGACAAACAGTGAGTTTTACAAAATATATTCAGTTAAAACAGGTCACTTTTGAAAAGGAGACCTTCTGCCCATCCAACTCCAAAAAGCGTACAAAATGCTAGTTGGGCGATTACATGAATACTAACAGAGATTATGTGGAATTTCATAAAGAAGCTAACTAGTATTGACTGTTTGCAACTACGTCACTAAATCATTCAAGGCGCCATGTTGGACGTAGGAAGTGAGGGACGGGAGTGTTGAACAGAGCGGCTGAAATTATTGATTGTTCCAGTTTATTCATGGCTTCGAGTCGAGCTAATTTACCTGGTTGGTTGGGGCTCATAGACGGCGTATTTACAAACATTAAACAGCTAGCTTAGAAACTGAGCCGTACCTCTTCTCTCCTGATGTGTTAATCAAATTACAGACTCTGCCTAAATTCACAACACATGATTTATGTCACTTTGTAATAAACAGCGTTTCCTTTAAACCGGAGCGGCATTAAAAACGTACAAAAGACGCTAACCAGTTTTTTCCATACATGCTAGGCTACATGACGGCGCGGCTTTGACTCGTACCTTCTCCATAATGCGATATTTGATACCTTTCTAATCATACTTACCTATAAAGTATATGAACATTAGTCTTCTTATAGACCCCAAATGTTTACTTAGCTCTTTAGAAATTATGTTTTTGGAGCCAAAACTATTTAATGTTTGACACGCTCGTTAGCCAGATGATGTTTCCATAGATTAAACCCAAAAAAATTAACTAATTTTCTGTGTGACTGGGTACTGGTTCAATTTAATTCTGGTCCTACTCAAGGGATGGTGTCTTCATAAACAAATGATAAAAACTATGAAAATGGTGAAATACCTGACCAAATAACCTTGAAAGACCTTTAGAAAACTTTAAAGTACCCTTGAGCGATAATACTTCAAGATAAGAAAGTCTGAATAGAAAAAAATGAGTCGTGGAAAGTTTCCATCTGTAAAATGATCCATATCAGGTGTGTCTAAGACAAATGTTTCAAACAAAAATGTAAGAGTACATTATAGATGATTTCAGCCATTATAAGTCACCATTGGACTGAGGAATTACTAAAAATGCCAAGCACATCTTCAATAAAATGTTATCCTCAACTCAGTTAAAATTTTATGTGGATTTCCACATGAATCAACTTCTCAGAAAAGGTGAGCAATATTTTGAGCGGTCTATATGGTTGCAGCAAAGTAAAAAGAGCAGACAGAAAGTTTTCAGAGGATTGCCTCTAGGAAATATTGGAAGCTCAAACCTTTGCTTTGCACAAGAGGATGGAAATATGTGCTTTGCTATCTTTTAAATGCACTGATCAAGAGGGTCCACTTACACTTGGCTCGGGGCCTCACACAGGACATATGGACGAGTCAACAAATGGAGGCAGTCGTGATGCGGATGGATCACAGGATTAACAGCATCTCAGAGATAGAGAGCTTCTTACTGGAGACAAAATGCATGAGGCAGAAGGCAGTGGATCTGGCACAGAGACTCCCATAAGTGGGACATGTATTTCATACTGAGAATGGGTTTGCAGTAGCTTGAAGCACAGTGAACATGGTACAATGTACCACAATGGATGGGATTTGTGAGGGCTTGGCTTTTGCTGTGCAGGAAAAATTCACTGCAGAAGCAGTTAAATAAGGCCCTGAATGCAGTATGCTGGCTGCTGGAGGGCAACTGTGAGGTCCTGACCCCAGCCACAGCGGTAGAACAGAAAGTAAACTCAAGATGTTCTGGCCCACTTGAATTCAAGACAGTAAACCTGCCAAATGCCTTTCTGGAAGTTCCAGCTGTATACTGAAAACCGTCACATGCGTGTCTTAGGTTCTTTAGCATGAACATTTCAGTATTGTCTACTCATCTTTAGGCCTATTCTTTGCTGGCATTTGACTTTTTTATCTTTAGAAATTGAGGAGGAAACCTCAGAGATAACACTGGCTTTAGAAAGTTCCTGAATGCCAACTTTCTGGAATTCTTTGGTTACCTAGCAACTCGCTTACTCTATGGTAACCTAGCAACAACCTGTTTGCGCAGTTTCAAGTTTCACCAGTGTGCCTCAAAACTGCTTAACTGCTTAAGTAGCCTTTTAATCAAGTACTTTTTTATGTTTACAAGAGTAAAAGTATGTTGCAGTAGTTCTACCCTTACTCGATTACAATTATTTGTCAACTCTACCTACTTGTGGTTTTAATTTTCTAAAACTTTCTTTTAAAAACATCTTATTCCCCCACAAAAAGCTTTCAGGTTCTGAAATATTCAATGTGTTTTCCGAATTGTTCCACTTTCAAAGGAATTGAAATTACCTTCACTGAAATATGAAAGTGATTTATCCCAATATTTTACATCATACTTTATTGTGCGAAGACAGCTTTAAAATTAAACTTTTTTCTGTTAGGATGTTTTACGCTTTGTCTATTTTTTGCTGGAATTTGACGTTTTTACTTTTAGACATTGCCAAAGAAACGTCTAAAATAACACTGTTGTTAAAAAGCTCCTTACTGTCAAGTTTCTGGAATTCTTTGGTTACCTAGCAACTCACTCACTCTTTGGTTACCTAGCAACAACCAGTTGCGCAATTCGCACAAGTCAAGTTCCTGGAATGCTTTAGCTGATTATCAGTGACCTGGGTAAACCACCAAACTAGAAAATCTTGTTGGTCTTGGCTGTTCAATCAAGTTTAGTAAAAGAGTACCTCGTGTCTTTTGGTGAACTTTCAATGAATCATTTTTAAAAGGTCTAAGATGAAGAAAATCTGGAGGAAAAGCTGGAGGGAATTTGCTTGGAGCAACAGATTTGCATTGGTGAGCTCTCTAGCAAGTCTATTCATTATTAAATCAAAGATCATAGGGATACTCTGTGATTTTTTTGTAGGTAAAACCTCAAACAACTTTCAAACAGCCAAAGCAAAAGAGAAGGTAAAAGTCAATGCTTGCTTTCTTCTTCCTCACTTTCTACTTTGTCTTACTGGCAAATCATATTTCCTGCCTTATAGCCACCAGGCCTCATCTTTGTCTACACTGCAAACTGTTGCCCTCGTGAGAGTTTGATGCTTTCACCTCATTGGTTTGATAAACTGACTAACCCCAAGTCTTCCAGGTTTTGGTCCCAGATACAACCTGCTGAAATGTATTTACTCCATATGGAGGTAGGACCTATCCCAAAATCTATGGGCTATGCAAAACATATTTGCTACATTGTTTGCACAAAATCACTCTTAGATAATGAGACTGAGCTGTTTTAGGGCGCCCTGTCACTTTAATTTCAAATAAGCCGCTGCTGGCCACACCCCCCAACTTAATGTTTACATTCGCACGAGAAAATGGCTGCAAACAGATGCACGATTGTACAGCCATAAATCTTCGAAAAGCAGAAGTGGAGCCTCCTGCACAACCAGCAAGAATGCAGCAAGTGATTTCTGGATGGTAAGTCAACAACAAAAAATTTGTCTCTTCCAGCAGCCATTGTACAACGCATAAAACCAGCTGACCAAACATGCTCGAGTTCAGCTTGAGTTGCTAGGTAATGGGCTGGATTCAACCAGGGTTGCTAGGTAACGGAGTAGTGTGATTCAACATTCAGTAGGTTTTTGAGAAGGATCGTTTTCCAGATACCAAAAATCATTAACTTATTGCCAAAAAAACTGTGGTTTCATTAACCATGCAGGAACTGATGGACATATTGATTATTGCTTCCCAATATTAAACTCAGATTCAAGGAATTGCATCGGAATTTAACATACAATCATCTACAAGGTCTGTGTGAACTTTATGTAGCTTATGAATTGCAAACACTGAAGCATTATCTTTGTTTGAAATTTGAAAATTTCTCATCATGAGAAATCAGTTAAAAATAAAACATTTAAATGTCACATTAGCATTTAATCACATTTACTCAAAACACACAATTATCCATGATAGCAACCAATTTGATAAATGGCTCCTTTAACCACGGCTCACATAATTACGCTGAGTTTATGATGGAAAACGGATCATAGTGACGTGATAAAATCAACAGTCGTGTTGGATGTACTGTATTTTAACTGCAAGGTTAAATTCTGACCTTTCAGTTTCTCTCTGAAGATGCTGCAGCTTTAAGAAATGTTCCTCAGAGAACACGGCCGCGTATCTGATGTAAAAGCTGTGTAACTGACAGTTTTCATGTTGTTGTTGTAAATGCATGACTTCACAGCTCATAGCACCAAGCTCATTCATCTTCGCAAAACATAAGGCAACCTGCATTCCGACCGATTCTATCATTACAGGTTTTCAAATAACTTATAAAAAATGAAAAATATGCGTTGTTTCAAGATGTGAATATTTCAAAAATAAAAATAAAAATATATAGTCTTTGACTCAGAAATTATCACCTCGATACTATGTTTACCGATAAGGTGCTGCTGTCGCTATGAAATATTTACTTCGGGGAAATTAAATAAGAATGAAATGCTTACATTTTTCTCCCAAATCATGAATAAGAAATTGTTTACTTACTTTATGGCTCTGTTAACTTTGGCAGATGCAGCCAATGTGTCAGTAGTTCTCCTTTAAAGTTATTGTCTGCAAGCATCTACTGTATTCTGTATTTCAAAGTGTTTCTAGCTCTTGATTTGTTGCAATTGTCTGCTTTTGCATTGCATTTGAGCTCAAAAGAAAGTTTAACGACTAAAGAATAGCAAAAAGCATTAACTTTTCCACTGTTGAGACTAAATTAGATGAAACTGTTGGTGATTTAAATTGGGCAGAATGATGCTTTCTCAATCTCAAAGTCTTGCAGAGAATTTCAGATTTGATGGTTGAAGGGAAATATAACCCGATATTAATAATTGCACAATCAACCTTCGATTTTAAAGGTTTGTTGAACTTTTAAAGGTCTCACATGGTAAGCCTATCTTATTGTTTTTTTCCTGCCAGTGTTGCCAAGTCCTGTGAAAAATGTATTTTAATTTAATCAGGGTGTAAAAGTTTGTTATTCAAAATTTTATTGTAAAAGTGTACAACTGTATGCATTTATACTGTTTACAAATGACCACTTTTTTACTTTCTTTGCCAATTTTTTTTGCCAGTGTTCTTCATATTTCTCTCGCAAGATCTGGCAACACTCCGTCAAACTGACGGCAAATACTTAAAGAGCAGAAAATAAACAAAATTATGTCTAAGAAGAATGGTAAGTTTTTAACTAAAGCTCAGTTTTGCGTTGATTCTACAATGTTTCTTGGGTTTTTCTTAATTTTTTACAGGGCAGTCAATTTCCACCACCAAAAGCACCAACCTAGCATGATAAAATATATTAACATATGTTTAAAATAACATTGAATAAAACAAACTATTATTTTTTTTAGTAATAGATTGGTTTCTTCCTGTTTGGGGCAAATAAAAGACATCAAACTTGTTACCTTGTTTACTGTAAATTTAAAGTTTATCAGCTAATGTTACATTCAAATACTAAAAATAAAATGGCTCACTTAAATGCATACTCTGCATTTCAGAATCCAATCATTTTTATTTGCTACTAATGTAGAGTTAAAATAGCCATGATGCTAATTTTAATTAGCATAAAGTAAGCTAATTAAAAATGTCTGGTTTGTTGGCCCCCAAATGAAAATCTGCTTAGGGCCCCAATAAGGCTTGGCCCGGCCCTGTTTGTTTACATTTAGAATAAAAGACAAACTAATCAGTGTGTTTTGAAGCAGTCTGTTGAGATCTGTGACGAAATTGACTTTAAAATAATTCATCATAAATTAAGATTAACGGCAGGTTACCATGATTTAACACTCAACTTTGTGTCAAAATGAATAAACATATTAGAAAAATCATTTAAATGACTAAAATTATGGTTATTATTGAAAACAATGGGGGAACTTGCAAATCTACATTCATATTGTAAGTTTTTTGCATTTTCGTTTTGATATGGTGAAATAGTTGGATGTTATTGGGTATTTTTTTTACATTTTTTTGCCTAAGGTTTCCATACAGGCTGCATGTTTAAGCGGCCTCTCCGGCATCGGGACTCCAGCCACTGGAACCGTCCCTCCTGGGATCTCATCATCTACCAAGAAGTCTGACCCCAGATGTTTTGTTGTTGTTTAAAAAAATGGAAAATTATTCCAACCAGAGCGGCAACAGTGGGTGTTATGATTTTATGTAAACCAAGAGCAGTATTTCGGATTCACATCCAATATTAAACGAGAACTGAAGTAATTTCTATCTAAATTATGATGTTTGTTATTGAGAGTAATCTGTTTATTTGTTGTGTTTGAAGACCAGCAGCTGCCGTTTCTGAGGTTTTTTAAATGTCCTTCCAGTTAATCCTTTGAGCATTAAAACGAGGTTCATCATTATGTAAGCTTTTGTAAACAGATGCTTTAATTATTCTTATGAATTAAATTATACAAATAGGTACAAACTAACGACATACCAACTGGTTTTGGTGCCATACTCTGTGGTAATACTTATTTGGACGAGAGAAAATAAAAAATTTAAAACGGCATGAATAAAACATGGCTGACGCAGTCGGTACATGTTAGTGTCCTGAATCTTTGATTGGCGTCGTTTTATGTATCGGTCCATCAAGCTGTGGCTATTTAGTGCAAAACAACTCGCAAATACAAATTAGAAAGAACCACTTTGGGTGCTGAATTGGAAATTTTGCATTTTAATAAGATAAATTTTAGTTTTCAGAGATAACGACCAATCAGAAGAGACGATTAAAGGGGGAAAAACACCAAGTCGAATGTCTCGACCTGATATGATGTCATTTTCGTTGACAGGCTGCCACCGCCCACCGCCGGGGTCAGGTTAGCAACATCCGCCGCACTTTGTTTACCTCGCACCGCGGGCCTTGTAGAACCATCTGTGGAGTTTTTTCAGCATCTCAGAGAGGGGATCGGTGCCAAACAGGGCTCAGCTGTCTGCCACTGGCCAGTTTTCAGCTGGATTTTACCTTCTACTTCCCTCCAGGTCTCCTATTAGTGTCAAGAAGGCCACCTATGTCCAGGTGTGAAGATGTCTTGCCAGGTGCAAGATGTGATAGTAATTTGTTGTGCCCATAATGTCAGCCGGTCGGTTCTCCTGGGAGCACAGCAGCTGACTTTTTGCCTCAGCGGTGTAAACTAATTAAGTGTTAAATTCGAGTTCATGCATCTGTCTTTTATGTAAACAATGTTTTGCAATTAGAAAAAAAGGATGCAAACGATGAGAGATATCAAGAATAATTACTGATATTAACACAATATGGACTTAACGTTTTATTACAATATTTTGAAGTAGAATTTATCACGATAAATTATAATATTGTTGTTTTGAGACTATTTTTAAGGTAATATGATGATAATATTGGCATAATAATGCAAGAAACCATTCTCAAAAATCTGTAAACTTTAAATTCTGGTGAACATTCAAAACTGGAGCTAGAAGACATTATAAATTTCCAAAATAAATAAACAAAACAAGAGAAACATCAAATAAAATTAATTATTAAGTAAAATTGTGCTTCAAAAAAAGGGGCTAGTTCAGACCAAAACACCAAAAAACAAGAAATCATTATTGAGTTTTAGTTTATCATGCCATTAATTGACAAAAATTACAATTATTTATTACTTATTTTGTAAGTAATTATATAACTGTGACCAAATGGCAAATTATAATTTGCTTATTTAGGTCAACAGAAGTGTGACAAGTGTCACTAATCTGCTCACAGTAACTACATTTAATTATTTTTTTTTAATTTATTGATACTCTAAAAAAACAGTGGATAAAATATATCGAAAGACAATATATCAGAGGAAAGACTTTAGCTGCTTTTCATGTTCAGCTAAGCTAGATTGGTAGAATCAACTACCTCTCTCACTCTATGGTTACCTAGCAACTCTCTCACTCTATGGTTACCTAGCAACTCTCTCACTCTATGGTTACCTAGCAACTCTCTCACTCTATGGTTACCTAGCAACAACCTGTAGAGTGACTTCCACAGTTTGGAGTTTTACCACTTTGCCTCATAACTGCTTAGAAATAAACAACATAGTGGAGTGAAAACTGAATAAAACACAAAATGTCCCGCCACCAGATTGGCAATATTTCAGATATTTAAAACTAATAAATAATTATCAGTATTGACTGATAGGATGTGTTTTTCAACCAGGCGTAACAAGTTTTATAGGTTTTTTTAATTGAAAAACACTGTTTAGAAAAAGTGCTTCTCTGGTCATTTTTAATATTCAGTGTTTAAAATGCCATAATTTTAACATTATTTAACATTTCCAGGTGTTCTGCTTAAGCAGCCTTTCAATCAAATACTTTTTTTACGTTTACCAGAGTAAAAATACATTCAAGTAATTCAATTCTTTCCTCAGTACAAGTAAATGCCAACTCTACCCACTTCTGGTTTTACATTTCTAAAACTTTCTTTTAAAAACATCTTATTCCCCCCACAAAATTCCTCCAGGTTCTGAATTATAGCAAGGCTTTTTCTGTATTGTTCCACTTTCAAAGGAATTGAAATGACCTTCACTGAAATATGAAAGTGATTTATCCCAATATTTTACATCACTCTTTATTATATAAGACAGCTTTAAAATGCAAATGATTTTCTGTTAGGATGCTTCAAACAATACTTTATTGCTTTGATCTTTGCAGCTACAAAACAGTGGAAGATATTATTAGTATCTTTTTTTTAAGGAAATTCGCAAGAGGAAATGAGTCGTATTGAGTCAGTGCTAAATCAGGTAATTTTCTGTAATTTACCTTTTCTTTTAGACCATTAATGTTTCCTTTCCTTTCCTCAGTGGGAGATGTGAAGCTGACGGAGGCAACAGCGCATGATGTATTTGAAATAAATGCCTGTCATGGAAACAAATTTGAAAGTAGCTGCCAGACAGCTTGTCAGTTTCAATACATCCTGCTTGTTTTTTTATTATTTTTTTTTTATTACAGTACCTGAAATGTTCATTCTGCGTTTTGGGTCCTAGTTGTTGACGCTGCCTGACAGCAAAGGACTTCCAGGACGTTTTGCTTGTTATGTGTTGTACGGTTGAGTTTTTTTTGTTTTTCTTTTAACATCTCCCTTTTGGCTTTGCTTTCTGTCTTTTCACAGTCACATTTCTGGCGTTTTCTCCAACGTGTCGATTATCAAACCAGCTGGGAAACGAGCGGCCTGTTTGGTTCGCAGGTCAGTGCTTTGTGTTTGAGATTCATTTAGTTTCCCGACGCAGATTGATTAATTAAAGGGAAAGTACATGCAACCATGGTAGATCCAACAATCCCTGGCTTTCCTCTTCTTACGAAAACAAACAAAAAAAAAAACAACAACAGACTGGTTGTAATAAAGAAAAGACAAATGTCAGGGTTTCCCTTCCAAGGGTTTGGGGGAACAGATGCAAAATGAACAGCATGAGAAACTTCAGTTCCCAACAGGATCGCTCATCTCCTACTTTACAGTCAAAGCAATATTGATTTTGCAAAGCAAAAAAGGAAAAAACGGGAATTATTGTTTATTATTAGCATCCCGAAGCTGAAATCTGAATATTTGGAAGAAAGACATGGATGTGGAGTGAGAAAACTTTTATTAATCAACTAGAATCAATCCAAAATATGAATAATTATCAATACCAAGTGGTACTGACTTTGACAGAAGGGGTAGACTAAGATTTTTTCTTCAAACTTCTTCTATTTATTCAAAACTTTTGTTTATTTTAAACTGTAAATGAATTAAATAAGCAAATAAAATCTTATTCCTTCTTGAAATTTGAACTTGACCTAAAAACAGATTTTGTTTTGATTTGTCCTCAGATATTTTTTTAAACTTTATTTATTTAGAAAAAATCCTATTTTGCTTTTTTAATCAATCATGTTAATATGTTATTAAAGTATTTTGTAGTTTAAGTAATTTTAAACTTTGTTCAAATTTTGTCCTTCATTTTAACAAAATAATTCAACTAAAAACAACAAAAATGCCTAAAGATCAGATGTTTAATAATATACCAAACTGAAATAAAAAGTATCGGTATCGGTATTGTCTTATATTTACTTTGTATTGGATCAATATCAAAATATGCATTATTGGTCGTTTCTAATTTGTACTTGAAGATGTCAGAGGAGCTCAATTTTTTGTTGGTCAACGTGCCAGTTACTAGGAATCACAAACAACTCTAAACAGGTCGATTGTTAGCTTCGATTTAAAGGAACTCAGTGTCCTGCCCATAAACAACCAATCAGAGTCAGGAGGAGGGACTTAACGCTGTTAATCAACTTTGTGAACAGCTCACTATTACAGGAAAACCATTTATTTGCCATCACCAGTGGCTACGCTAACTGGTAGGGTGATTGACAGCTCTAAGACCCGCCTCCTACCTCTGATTGGCTGCTTTTAGTTACCACAGATTATCTGCCTTAAGAAATATTTTAAACAACTTACATACTGGTGCTTTAATGGTATTTTAAGCACATTGTACATTTTTATCTGACGTACAGACACAATTAGATGCATTTTTCCAACCAAACAACACATATTATGATGCGTTTAGGATATTGTGTGCTTGTTCTGTTCATATTCACATTTTCTAAGTGTCTGTACATTTATTTATATTTCATTTTTGCTGAAAGGATCAGCTGAATGGATGGATCTGTGTTGTAAAGTTTCATTAACGAAGGTTATAGGTAAATATTCCTTTCACCATTCGCTCCAGTCCTGTGCAGCATGGCCATTACTTTGATTCATTGCTGCTTGTATTTCCATCCCTGCATAGAGTAAACACCTAAATGCTGGAGTGATTAGTTTTCCTGGCCATTCATGGTCCCATTCAGTCTCGTTTCATTGAAAGCAACAAGTTCAGCGCCTTTCTCTGGGATCTGTCAAAAGTCCTCCTGGGAAATGAAGAAAACCGCTAATTGAAGTCTAACAAGACGAGGCGGGTCGAGGCAAAGGGCTTACAGCAGAGAGAAATAACCCACCGCAGGATTAAAGGTGGGAATTTATTCCCTTTTTTATTGAAAAATAAGTAAATCTTTCAAATTTAAACCAGCTTTATCAGGAGAAAAACACTGCTATTCCCTTTATTTTTGACTTTAATGAAAAATAATTCAGACTCCAGCTGCACAAAAAGTAAATAAGAATGTATTTGGAGCAAAAGCTGCGCCTGTGTGACAGGGGGCCGTGGAAATACAAAACGCTGTGGATGAATAATATTTTGAAGGGAACAAAACGTGTGCGCTGTCATTGCTATGAACTGGAACACCATGTTGTTTCTCTCTTTTATCCGGAGTGGCCCTGACAAAAGCCAACACTGGAACAATGGCTCTGAAAATAACAGAAAAACAAGATTTCTGTGGCAGCCGATGAATGACGACTGTAAACCTGCAGATACAGTCAGAGTAAAAAAAACATCTAAAACTTCATGGATCGAAACATTAAAACCAATGCAGTCTTTTCTTCCCTTTTTTGTTTCGTTAATGTACTTATTGGTGCTTTTTTTTAATCAAAAAGTCTTAAAATTTCATGTAGGGAACCTCTTCTATTCAACAGCTGCCACCCGTTACCCAAAATTCAACTAAAAATGTTGAGAATGGACTATTTTAACAGTTCAAACACCAAATTTACCTCAAAGGTGATTTATTATGCTTCTTCCAACAGGTTGGGATAGAAATATGGCCTACACAAAACGTGTCCATCACATTCTTTGCACAAATCATTCTCTGGTAATGAGATTTTGGTCTGCTCAGTTAAGCTGGCCACGCCCCCCAACTCAACGTTTACACTCGTACATGAAAATGGCAGCAAACAGATGTGTTTCATAGAAAGGCAGAAGTGGAGCCTCCTGCGCAACCAACGAGAATGAAGCAAATGGTTTCTGGATGGTAAACCAACAACAAAAACACTTATCTTTTCAAGCGGTAAAACCAGCTGACCAAATGTGCTGGAGCGCAGATTGGGTTGCTAGGTATCAGGGCTGGACTAGGCTGGGGTTGCTAGGTGATGGCAATAACATATTCCCAAACAAGAGGGGGTATTTTAAGCGCTTGGGCTGCCTTTAAAAGAACTTCAAGCCCAAATAGAAGTACAAAAAAATGCAAAATGTGAATTTTGAATAAAACGTCCCTTTTAATATTTACAAGCAGAAGCAAATTTTTGCAGTCTTCCTTATTTTCACTCATGGGGGATCAACCAATCAACGCTGAGGAATATAAATGCCGCTCCTGGATTGGCCGCTTTTGTCAAGTAGCTTTGGTATTTCAGCCTTATTTTCATAAAGCATTTTAAAAATTCTTTATGAAAGAAATCCATGACCAGGCATATTTTCCATTACTAATCATTTGGATCTACGTTTCACAGAAAAATTCACAAATACTGAATTGGGAATAATCAAGAATGCACCAGAATGGAGAGATTAGGACTACATCTGTTTGGTTATTTCTACTATCAAGAATATTTGGCTAAATACTGCAAGCATTTTCAAGGACAGAGTGACTCAAATATTGTTTATATTGCTTAAATCAAGCCCAAATGCTTTTTCTTTTCAAAAGCATACCTGCCCTGAAATTATTTATCAGTCTCTTTCCCATAACAATCTGACAAATTATTGTTAATTAAAATATTACGATTAGTTTATTGTCAACCAGGTAAAAAAGTGAACATTTAAGCTTCATTTCTTGGCCTGTGAGTATTTTTTATTGGCAATTTTGTCCCAAAAAGTTTGGATACCACTGATCTAAACCATCTAATTTGATCTTATTCTGTATGTTTTGGATTTTTGTCCAGCTAGAAAGTGAATCTCATAATAATTTACATTCTCATCTAACCCGAGCATCGTCTGTGTCCCTTTCATGGCTTGTAGAAAAACTGATGATCTGACGGGGGTTTTTTGTTTGTTTTTTTTCCCCCCCAACTGTTTTGCCATTCAAATTTTTGGAATTGAAGGTTAATAATTTGTTCCTTGGACAGATTCTCTGATGTTTTAAAACCTGACTCTGCTTTAAAGCTTCTTCCTGTTGTGGAGTTTGCTATTTTGGACAGAAAACTCTTGAGTGTGAAAACTTGAAGTTCAACATGAGGAATGTGTTGGAGCCATGATACAATCAGAGAGACTTTATCTTTTCCTGCTTTGTTGTTTTCTTTCCACTCAGCTTGGTTTGTTTTCTCTACATTTCACAGAAAATCGCCAACATCATGAAGTAAAGTGACGACCACCATTTCCCCAGTTTCCTTCAGTTTCTACCCCACAGTTTCATTTAAATGCTAAAAGTGATCTTTTAGAAAAACAACAAAAACTCTCATAAGGCTGCTCTCAATTTCTCTTCATCTCTCTCTTTTTTTGCCTGGAGCGAACTCTTGAATGGTCAGAATTTGAATTGTGTTTGCAGTCTGCTGTGATATAAGTGGATTTAATAAAAGAAAATATTGAATAGCTGTCTGATCTCTCCTTCTTGGAGATACAGGGTGTTCTGCATTTTCACATGTATTATTTATGAGGCCACCTTGCAGCTGCTGTTAGCTTCATTACCTAATCATGTTAGCTGACTTGACGGCAAAGTTACCGACTGGATGGGAGGAAAAACCAAACATAACGGCGAAATGCAGAGAAATTATTAGCTGAAATGAGCTAGCATCCCACACCATCACCCCTCCACCTCCGAGCTTGACTGCAGATATGAGTCGTTTCACATAACAATGTTTGATAGGATTGGGCAAAACTATTCACATCCTATGTGGTTGTGCATGTTGTCAAGCTAGAGCCACAAAACTTGACGTGCTTTATTAAATTTACCTGATCGACCAACACAATTGAAGCACAAATGAAAGTTTTACCCTCTACATAAAATTCAAAGAACATTATCAATCAATCAAAGTTTATTTGTATAAGAAAGTTTAGCAACAAGGCTGGTCAGAGTGCTTTATCATGTGAAAACATAAAAACATTCTATAGTTACAAATTGGTTTGGGTTTTGATGAATGTGTAATCAAAATCATCAATACCTATCAAATATGTTGGTCAACATTCCAGTTATTACGAGTTAAAAGCAACTCTAAACAGGTGGGTTTTAGTGTTGATTTAAAGGAACTCAATGTTTTAGCTGTTTTGCAGTTTTCTGGAAGTTTGTTCCAGATTTGTGGTGAATAGAAGCTGAATGTTTGGTTCTGGTCCTGATGCAAAACAGACAAGAACCAGAAGACCTGATTGTCTGGAAGGTTGATCCAACAACAGAAGATCTATAATGTATTTGCTTCTGTTCAGTGATTTATAACTTAACTAAAGTATTTTATCTTCTTGGTTTTAGTCAGGACACCAGCAGCAGCAACTAAAGATAAAAACCTGGATGAGTTTCTTTAGACCTTGCTGGGAAATTAGTCTTTTAATCCTAGAAATGTTCTCCAATTGACAGAAGGCTGATTTTGTAACTGCCTTTATGTGACTCTGGGTGTTCTGCATTTTATGCAAAATAAGCAAAAATAAGTTTAAGTGTTCATTCATGGTCCTAAACCTGGCAAATAATTAAAACGTGTAAATTTCCAAGATGTTTTGAATCTATAAAATGAATTTAAATTACTTTCCCGTTGGGCTCAATAAAGTATTTTTCAGAACACACTGAAGATTCCTCCATCCACCCAAATCTCCACGGATCTGCAGAGCTGCTGATTTCTTATTCAACACCTTTCAGCTAAACTGGATGGCTGCAGCCTCGAGCACAAAGTTCAACCCCATACCTTCATTGATTCTGAGCTGCATAATACTTGTATTTATATTTAAAAACCTCTTATTGTTGGGGAAACTAATTGCGACGACACAATTAAGCGATTTTAAATGCTTTTTGTCAGCTTTTTCAGAAGCGTAGATGGTGTTGATGTATTTTCCCAGTGAGAATAATTTCCTAGAAACACTGCAGAATGCAAAGCAGCATCACTTTAGAGAGGTTTGTGAAATTGTGATGCATGGAGGATAGCCTCTGCCTAATGCACAGTGTTCATTTTGTTGCATGGAAATAAAAGGAGGGGGAAAAAAAAACGCGTCACTGATGTCATGGTGACCAACGTAATGTAAGTAATCAGCCAGTATAAAGGCAGAAATCAGTTTGTCTTCCAGTAGAAACTGATTTATTCTGATAATTAGCTGAAAATGTCATCCTGGAAGCTGTGTAAGTGTTTTAGCCCCTTTTCTCTCAGCAGATAACAAGAATAGTTTTACAACTAATGAAAATTTCTGTCATAAACAAAGTTTTTAATTCTTCTTTTCATCCAAAATTAAGAGCAGATTCTGCTTGATGAATCTGGGTTGGAAAGTTCAAGGTATTTCAAGCCTTTTAGAGGCAGCTATTAATGAAGAAATCAGGAATTAACAATAACAGTATCCATTTTAAATTCCTGTTTGCTTTTAAGGGTGACCAGAAGCAGCTACATTTCAGAGCAATGATGGTTTAAATTCAGATTTTTCATGTTTTTTACAAAAACCCAAAAGTCTGAATTTTCATCTTAGCAGCTGCATTACCAGTAACCCTAACAATTACCAGTTTAATCTTTTCCAAACTATTTTCATGCAATATCTGACTCCCAAAACTGAACTGTTTTGGTCTCTGGACTCATTCATGGGGAATTCATTATCTGTTTTTCCATTGACCAGAAAATTGAGCAAATTGAAATTAGAAAAATAAATTTGATTAATGGAAACAAGTCAATTTCGAATAAATTTGAGTTTTTGTGCTAGTGGTTTCTGGACCGAATTGACCCAGAAACCATAAACTCGCATCATGAGTCATGTGATCAACAACTGGATGTTACTACTGATGGAAACGACAAAGAAGATGACAGGAAGTGGTAGGAGGATGATCGGGTAGCATGTTTTTTAAAGATTTTTTGGTGTGAACAAACATATTCATGTGTAATTTTAATTGCGTTTATTTAATGGAAACACACCAATTGTGAAATTGCAATTTCTTCAACATTGTTGGAATATTGACAAAGTTTTGTGCACATTTGTAATGGAAACACAGCTAATACACGCAACTTCCTTCTCCACAAAATGTAAACAAAAATGTAGTAGTATCAGATTTTAGCAGTTGGAGGATTTATCTTTTGTCTATGGCATTTGGCACTACCCCTGGCACTCTAGTGTTAGTGTGTTTGTTTTGGTTGCATTTACCCAGAATGCCCTGTGCTGTGGTCCACTTCCTGCTTTTGGAGTGGTCGCCGGTCCACTTAGCGTTCACATATGCATCCAAACCGCTCCAGAGTTCACAGAGACCAAGGTTTGTAGACGGACTGGAGTTTGATTTTGTTTGGTTCACATAAATTTATTCACATAAAGTATTAGAGCCACGTTACGAAAATAAAATAAAGAAAATCACGTGAAGAAACATGAACGAGAATAAAGTTTAAATAAGACTAGAATGAAGTCAAAATCTTACAACTTTATTCTCATAATTTTATGACTGTAGAGTTGTTGTTTTTTGTATGGCCCTCACGCTCTGTCGTACGATTACGCATTCACACCTTGACGAACAAACAGGACTTCTTAGACGAACAGACCAGATTGATTAAGCAAACCAAGTAGGACTGGTGTGAATTCACCCTGAAAGAGTCAACAACACCAACGCAGAATGTAAGAATGGTTTCACGTAAAGTTAAAGTATTTCTCCGTCAGAAAATCCTGATATTTCTGTATTTGAAATCATAGCTTTGGTTTGTCTAACATCACAGAAAATATTGTGAAACAGGGTGAAAGGATGGTGGGGTCTAAGCTTGTTTCTTTCACAGCTTCTGCTTTGCTTTTTCTTGCTCAAGGAAAAAAAACAGTTGAAAAAATCTAGAACTGAACAGCTCTGATAGTACTCACACGCTATTTATCTTTGCCTCTGACTCAGACGTTTGTGATTATGTTCCAAGATGATAATCAACTGTGGTCTTCAAACATCTCTTGGTTTCCTGACGTATTCTTCACATAACGGCACTGAAGGAGAGTGTATTTCATGTAAGAGTGCAAGCTGTGTGTCCGTCTAACCTCGGAAGAAGAAAAAAAAACTGATTGTAGCAATCAAGAGTCAAGGCAAGACCACGCGGCAGGAGTCGGCCTCTGGAGAATTGGTTTAAATTTACACACGGACTCACACAAGCATGCAAGTATAGGGTAGCTGAGGAGTTCATGCAGAGGTGTGCAGAGGCCAACGCTGCTGCAGAAAGTCCTTTTATGATGCGAATGCCTCTGTTTATAACCCTCTCCCCTCCCTCGTGCCCTCACCTCTGACTGCGCCAGAAAACCAGAACACGTTGATGGTCAGTTTATGAACAAATCAACCACGTTAAAAATCAGAGAAACTTTTTCTGCCACCCAGCACATCACAACACTCAACACCGCTTTGCAGCAGATCTAAAGATCTGGGGCTGGGTGATTGCTAACTTGCTGATTGGGTGTAAAATTATTTTCTCCAGCCACAGGACATTTTTTCCTCCAGCAGTCACGGCAGGTGGTCAACTACTTATTACCTAATTTGATCGCAACATTACTCACAGGTCTGTTTCTAAAGGTGAATGTGGCAATGCTGAGCCGCTGAGACATCAAGAAGAAGGTAAATGACAGGATTCAGAAAAGTTTCTTAGATGTTTGACATCTCTCCATAGAAACTGCCAGTCCAGTGGTAAAGAAACAAGCTTAAGGCATCACAAGGGTTTAATTTCATCAGCCCTGTAGAATCTACTTTAATCCAGTTCGTTTGGGGAGGTGAATCAAAAAAGCTAACTCTGTATATGTGAACACCAAATGGATTGGAGGCCGCTCCAAATGCAGGAAGTGGATGACAGCGCAGGGCATTCTGGGTAAAAACAACCAAAACAAATGCGAGAGTCCAGGGGCAGAAATGGCTCTAGATCTTTCACCAAAGACAAAAGAGAAATCCTACAACTGCTTTTGTTGTTGACTTACCTTCCAGAAACCATTTGCTGCATTATTGTTGATTGTGCAGGAGGCTCCTCTTTTGCTTTTCAAACACGTACCGTTATATAATTGCGCATCTGTTTGCAGATATTTTCCTGTGCAAGTGTAAACGTTGAGTTGGGGGCATGACCAGCCAATTTGGATTTAAAGTGACAAGACACCCTAAAACAGCTCATTCTGACTAAAATCTCATTATCTAAGAAATATTTTGCACAAAAAATGTAATAAACATCGTTTTATAGACCACAAACATATCCTAACCTGTTCAGTGAAGCATAATTGGTCACCTTTAAGGCTTAAATGAACAACAGATGTTTCTAAAGCCTATAAAACTGAGATCAGAGAATCTAAGACGTGCAAAAAAATCCAGCAACATCTCAAAATTAATCCCTTCAAGGATATAATAACCACTAAGCCCAGGTTCATTTTGGGACAGCGGGTCGGTGATTGAGAGGTTTTCTCCTCCTTCCTGCGGTTCCCCCGTCGGATCATCGACGACCCAACTGACGGCTTCCTCTCCCACCGTTTCCGTCTGCCGTCCGCTTCTGTCAACAGCTCATCCCGTCCCACTGGGAGTGAAATCAGACCAGAGGTGGCTCTCCTCTATCTACTGTCATTTCTCATTAAAGAGATATGAATCACTCCTGACACCGTGTAATTGGTAAATGGTAATTTCTGAAGGGAGAAATTCAGGGAGAGTGCGGAAAAACCTCACTTTGGGTTTGGAGATGGGAAGGATTGTGACACGGAGCTTAACTGGCTCTTCCTACTGTCTTCTTTTATTGTATCTGATAGCCGAGGATCCCACTTGCTCTGGAATCAGAGACATTGCTTATCTAGGTACCCTCAAATAATGGCTCCGCTGGGTTTTAATATCAGCTGCTTTACATCATTCCGAGTCCTTTAAACTCTGATTTCACAGTCCGTTTAGAAGGAAACATTTTCATTAAACCCCCATTAAAAGAAACACAAGTTTGTCTTTATTTCTAAGAAAAAAAACTTGCATTTAATAGGGTACTTTTCAAATTTGCTGTATTCTCAGTGGTGACCAAGGTAAGCATCTGATTATTTTAACCCCTCATTAAAGTCGCTGATTCTTCGACTGCGAGTCGAGCAAATTAACGTTAACGTTGCAATACAGAGATGAAAAGAGAGATAAAAAAGACTGGGGCCACAGCAATTAAAAACTTATTGCTGCACAAAATCCCCCAGAGAGAGGAGACGGTCATGGTGAAAAGCTTAATTGGTTTTGGGTTAGTATTCCATTTATTAGAGTACCAGTGCAGAAGTTAGACGTAAATCTGCTTGCGTTTCTGTTTTTGCAAAATCTGGAATAAATCTGCTGCCTTCTGGTTTTAGAGGATGCATACATTTTCCTGAACTGTGCATATATTGCATATATTTCACCTCTTTCCGTTGCTCCTTTGGTTGCTTTGTGGAGCCCAGGGAGCGGAAGACAGTTTCCTCAAAAGCAGACGAGGTTTCTTTTCACTAATAAGACAGTGGGCCGCCCACAGAAGTACAGTGCCATGGAGCTTTTTCACCTTTTTCTCATTATAGCCTCCAAATGATGTGTATTTTATGTGATAAAGACATGAAAAGCTCCATAAACCATGTAGCAAAACACCCTGAACATACCTTACAAATTGATTTATTGATTTCATTTCATTGGAACAGTGCATTTTATGAATGTTCATTACATTTTCTGCACAAATTCAGTCTCAGATATTGAGATTTTGAGCCCCTTTCAGAACTAGCTGTTGTCACTTTAAATTCAAATAAGTTGCTTCTGTCCGTATCCCCCCCCCCCAACTCAAAGTTTACACTCGCATGTGGAAATGGCTGCAAAGAGACGCACAATTATACACCTGTACATGTTTGAGAAGCAGAAGTGGAGCCACCTGCACAACCAACAGGAATGCAGCTGGGCTTTCTGATTGGTCAAAAGTCAACAACAAAACACCTGTGTTTTCCATCAGCTATTGTACAGCACATATAGCGGTAAAACCAGCTAACCAAACTTGCTGGAGCTCAGCTTGGGTTGCTAGGTTACGGCGCAGTGCCTGTTAATTATGACTTAAAGTTTTTCCAGACACCAAAATAAATTAACTTATTGCCAAAAAAGGCAGGTGTTTCTCTAAGCACTTGGGCTGTTTTCAGAAGCAGTTGAGACCCAAACTGAAGTATGAAAATGTGCAAAAAGTGAATTTTGATTTAAACAGAAATGACCAGAATGTAATAAAACCTAAAAGAAATGTCATAAAAGTGAGTCTGGAAAAATAAGGAACCCTGAAAACCTCACAGAGATTTTCTAGATTTGGTTTTCTTCCAGCTTTGCATCTTCTCAATTCATCTGTTACTTTTTCTACATTTAGATCAGAACCGATTGACCGAGCGTGCTGGAGCTCTGCTGGAGTTGCTAGGTAACGGGTGGAACTCTGCTGGGGTTGCTAGACAACGGGTGGAACTCTGCTGGGGTTGCTAGGTAACGGGTGGAACTCTGCTGGGGTTGCTAGGTAACGGCGCAGTGCCTGCTGGTTTGTGACGTCACATTTTCCAGACACCAGAAACCATTAACTTATTGCTAAACAACAGCTGGGTGGTTTTTTCTAAGTGCTTGGGTTGTTTTTAGAAGCAATAGAAACTTTAATGGAAGTACAAAAATGTGCAAAATGTGAATTTCTAATAATAGGTTCCCTTTAAACCTATTAGATTAAAGAGAATCCTAATAGTTTCCCTGAAAGAAACTATTAAAACTATAGTTTCTTTCAGTTTTGCTCAAAACCATGAACCTACTTCTGTTCCCCTTTGAAGGAGTGGAAAGTCGAATGGTCCGGGGTGTAATCACTGCGCAAACAAATGATAAAAGCAGACCGAATTACCGGCAATAAATTAAATTAACGTCAGTAATTACTGAACTAAACATTAGCTGCATAAATATTGACTCTGCATGAAATTAATGTAAATATTGCATTGTTCTCATACATTAATTCCAGATTAGTATTCATGCTGTTGAACACAACAAGATTTGTTTGTTTTTTTCGTTTTAGCAGAATGCAGAGGGGCTCGACAAATCTATTTAAAGCCACCTAGAGCCATAAATGGGGGACAAAGAGATGAATAGCAGTTTTCATGATTATGTCACACTGAGCTATACGAAACAATTATTATTTCCATCTCATGCTGAGGCATATACTGACCAAATCCCATTCAAACCGGGCCTTTTGCTCCACCAAATCCCCTAGTATGATACTGAAAAGAGAAAAATATTAATTATAACGAGCTCCGGCAATCTAACCCTTGCACAATGGTTCATTGACATGATTAGAAGTAAATAAAGTAATTATCCATCGTGCAGTTTGAAAAAGCTCCTGCATATAAATAGGCATCATTATGGTGAACAGTGGATGAGTTGCAGAGCCTTTCTACCTTTTGGTGGAGAGCGATTTTGATCTAAATTGATTGCTATGGGATTATCCAGGATTTATTAAATATTAAGGCATTGACATTCACTAATGTTGATAATTAGGGTTTATTCAAAGTCAGGGCAGAATTGGCATAAAACGTGCATGGAAAGCAATTCATTACCCAGCCACGAGTCAATTCATCAATTATCATTTTCATTACATATCATAATTAAGAATGCTCAGGCTGAATTGATGTAGTTTAAAAGACTCGTTATGCTGCTATTTTGGATTAACAAATACATTCGGGAATGTGTTACAACACACGCTGAACAGACCGGGATCATATAAGACATGGAAAATTATTAATCACTCAATGGGACGATCCATTTCTGTAATATGCAGTGATGGCAGAGAAAGTTACCAAAATAACCAATTCGCTTGTTTAGGTACAAAGAAATTCATGACTTCAGTTCAGATTCCTACAATATGAAGTTAGTTTGAATATTGATAATGAAAAAGTAAAAAAAAATGCATCTAAAATAAGCTGAATTTACTTTATCAGGCCTAAAATTAGTAAGTAGTAACTTAAAAATCTTTTGTGTTTTGTCAATTAATTCTTTCTTGTCCTGAACATTTTTTTACTGTTGGAAAGTTTATTTCCCTTTAAATAGTGCTTTATTACAAAGTCTTACCAAGTATTTTTCTAGTTTCTCGTGCAGATATCTGAGCATAATGAAAATAAGACAAAACTAACTTCTTGTTTTGAGTCAGTAACTCCTTAATATTGTGGAAAAAGTTCTAGTTCCACTGACGCTTTGGAACTGTCTTCTTATAAATGAAATTATCTGCCACCTTTCCATCAATATTAAAGAATTATTGACCTGGACTCATATTTCTTGCTGAAAAGTTACTTTTAAGATATGTTTGACTTATTTCAAGCATACCAAGATATTTGCCCCAGAAACTATACCAAGACGACTTGGTGAGATTCTCCAGGGTTCCCTAACAAACCTTAGCTAGCAGGTAAAGAAAGCTGTGAATAAACCTGAACTTGTTTACCTTCCTTCAGGAGTTCAGGTGGTGATCCTGCATGTTTCTCCTCATGTCAGCCATTGTTCTCAGCAGGCCTTTCAGCTCTCACCGAGCCTGGCGCAGTTCAGCTGTCTTCCCGCTTTGCGCCTGCAGTAGCAGTAGTTCATTATCAGCAGGAGCTAGCTGAGCAGACACCGACACTGCTGTGGCTGGAGTTTAGTTCAGTTTAGACACAAAACAAAAATAAGAACATCCCTGGGTCTCATGTTTCTGCAGGAATCCAGCAGAACCTTGTAGCTAAGATCACACTCACAGTTAGAAGAAACCATTCAATACCCACCTGAAAGCCTAAAGCACTTTCTCTTGCTTTGATGCCTTCATGCCAACTGCAGTCTCTGCACACGTACGATCCAAATAGGTAAAAATGCTCTACTAAAAGCAAAATGACACCGTGCAGCTATCTGTTCAAATAATATGACACTGTATTAGGGCCACTGTAGAAAAGAGGAGTAAATGTATGACAAAAATCTCAAAAATTTTAAACTTATCTAAAAAAAAAAAAGTCAGGAAAAAATTGGAAATTTAGAAACAATGGAATTTTGAAACTCAGAAATTGATATTTATAGAAAAAAATCTATTTTTATGGAGCTTCAAAAGTCAAAAATTTGCAAAATAAAAATTACCTAGAAAAAAAAAAACCTGGAAATTTCCGAGTTCCAAAAGCCAAAAAATGTTCTAGAAAAAACTCTAGAAATCTTTCTAAAAATATTTAAGAAAAACTTGGAAAATTGAACATTCACTAGAAAAAAACTCAGAAATTTCCAAAAATGTGGACTTTTGAAACTCAGAAACTGATTTCTAGAAAAAACATGAAGCTCCAAAAGTCAAAAATGGGCATGAAAAAAATATCTAGAAAAGAAAACATGGAAATTAAAAACCGTTGAAATTAAACTTAGATATTTTCTACAAAAAATGTGAAAATTTCTGAGTTTGAGGACTCAGAAATTTACTGTAGAAAAAACTTTGAAATTTTAAGATTGTCAGAAATTTGAAACTTCTGAAACTCAGAAAAAAAATATTTTTTATGGAGCTTCAAGTCAAAAATCTGCAAGAGAAAAAAACTCTAAAATCATCTAGAAAAAAAACCTTAGAAATTACTGAACTCCAACAGTCCAACATTTGATAGAAAAAACTCTTTTTAGATTAATCTCAGAAATCTTTGAGAAAAAACTTGAAAATTTTCAGATTTAAAAAGTCAAACATTTGGTAGAAACTTTGAAAGTCAGAAAGTAATATTTCTAGAAAAAAATATATATATTTTTTTCTGGAGCTTCAAAAGTCTAAAATTTAAACCTAAAATGATGTTTAAAAAAAAAAAAAAAACAACTGAAAATCTCCGAGCTCCAAAACTCCAAAATTTGGTAGAAAAAACTCAGAAATGTTGAGATTATTCTCAGAAATGTTCTAGAAAAAAACTCTCTAGAGCAGGGGTGGCCAAGTCCAGTCCTCGAGAGCCACCATCCTGCAAGTTTCAGATGCATCCCTGCTTCAACACACCTGAATCAAATGACTGGCTCGTTATCAGGCCTCTGTAGAGCTGATCCCGGTCTGTTGGAGTAAGGATACTTCTAAAACTTGCAGGATGGTGGCTCTCGAGGACTGGACTTGGCCACCCCTGCTCTAGAGGCAAATTTTTTTAAATTTTCTGAGCTTTTCGCCAGAAATGTCCTCGTTTTTCCACCTACGAGGTCCCAAATAATCCTCCGTCGCCGCTGCCGGTATGCAGCTGCTGAAATTAAATTACAGCATGCTGTTTGTGTCGCTGACATCCGTCTAGCTCCCCAAAGTAAATCCCATTCTGGGGATAAAGTGAACTTTCCATGTTGGAGGCTTTGCGTGGTGAAACACCGTGGCGGCAGAAGCTAAATGCATTTGAGCGAATGAAGTGTTGCAGAAAGACAGCGGCTCTCTCTCAAGGAGCTGGCGGCGCCAACTCTCACATTATAGAGCTGGCAGAGATTCGAGAGGCATGCTCCTGCTCGTGATTGGCGATTAGCAAATGTTTTGTCCCGACCAGAGATCCGGGTAATGGGACTATAGACTCCCCCGTTGGTGCTCAGGAGTTAATCACACAACAATGAGGCGCGGAGGTAAAGGATGGAAGTTACGGATGAAAAGGAAATGGGTTCAAACCTTGCAAGACGAGGCCCCAGAGTTTAATTGTGTTTGGATAATCTCATTGTCTGTACAGGTAAGTCTCTTCACTCTCCTTATTCTCTTCAGACGAAGTTGGTTGGAGTTCAACAGACTCTTGAAACAAACTTTAATGGGCAGTATTATATATTTTCCAGGCCCATACAGACATTTTATACCACAATAAGATAACTATTTTACCGTCAGTTGTTATAAAGAATTATGTGCATTATGCCTGAGTATGTTTTATATGTTAAAAAAACACCATGTTACCTTTGCAGGAAGTTTTTACTATTAGGAGTTGCAAGAAACATGTTTAGACAAGAAGCTCTTATTTTGAAGCCTGCTGAAACAGGAAACAGTTATAAAAGATGTGTAGTAGGAAAAATCATGGCTGGATCCATTTAAAGCTGATGAATCAAAAGTGATTTAGAAATGTAAGCTTGAGCTGATTTCTTACTAAGACATAAAGTTGCTTTGTTGAAACTTCTATAAATTCACTGCATAATTATCCGAGTTTGTACCTTTTGCTACTCACTTAATCTCAATCTGTAAATCTTATTTCTGTAATATTTGTTTTATTCAAAGAATCTAAAGAAGCAAGCAGCCTCACATTCCTGACTCTTCATCAATATTAATACTTTGAAAGTATATCAGAGGAAATATGACTTCGCAATTAACACTTTGAAATTGGGACTCTGTCCCTTTAAGAAGCTCCTGTTCCTTCCGAAACTCCGCCTTCATGACGTCATCACAACAACTTTTCTCCATAAACCTTTTAACATCGTTGGAATAAGAAGTAATTCACATAAACTCAATGGACTCGCAGTTTGCTAATTGGTGCTGTTGCTAGTCTGAAGGAGATTTCTCTGGTTTCTACTACAAATATCTTATAGTACGCTTGAAATAAGACAAAAATAACTTACAAGAAACTGTTCAGCAAGACATAATAGCTTGTTTTAAGTCAATAATTCCTTAATACTGATAAAAAGTATTAGTTCCACTGGCAGATTATTTAACTTATGGGAAAAAATGTCTTGTAATAAGTGAAATAATCTGTCAGGAAGCAATTGGTGAGAGTTAAAGTATAAAACAATATAAAAAGCTCAGTGATCTAATTTCACCAAAGTTCTGTATGTTTATATTTGTGCCTTTAATTTATAAATTCCAATTAATGAAGTTTTACCATTTTCTGCACCGTTTGTTCACTGAAAGCATCAATACATACCAATAAATTTGAAAATATGGTTACCATCTACAGCTTAGTGACACAAATCACGTTTCTTTATTCGACTGGTGTCCAGAAGAAGCAAATTACAAATGGTAATGTTTTCCAGGAGCTTTATTTGTGTTTGTAGGCCTGTAATTGCGGTGACACACAGTCACCGCAAAAAAAAAAAACAAAAGTATGGATTAAAAATAAAATCCTAAATAAATGAAAATACTTGACCAAATTATTGATTCTAAGCACCATTAATTAATATTCAAATGCAACATTTGAAGCCTAAAACTAACACATATGTAAACTTCTGACCAAATCTAAAACTTTGACTACCTAGTGTTTTTTTCCTGCGTTAGCTCATGCTTTTACACCCATGTAGACACACTTCCAAGCCACCAGACTGCACTGGCAAACCCAGTTATTTTACCTCCCAAACACTGCAGATGGTCTCTGGTTGCCTACAATTGTTCTGTTATGATGTGTTTATTCCAGACTGTAGTACGTCTTTCTTCCAAGGTGTCAACGTTGAGTGAGTAGCATAGGTTCTGCAAAGCTAAATTACAGTTTTTACCGTCGGAGTTCGAAGAGTTTGAAAAAGCACTTAAAGGAACTCAGTTTTGCAGATTTTTGAAAAATCTCTGAGGTACAGCAGTAAAAGTTTTGAAATGTAAACATGTCAGGAACCATATGTGATTGTAGGCTTGCTAACATAGTGTTTACGGTTTATACTTGCTTAGCACTCAGTACTGTCCACTTTACCGTCTTCTCCAAACTGAAACTGCTACAGCAGGGTTAGGTTAGGTTACTGAAAGCTACACAAGCCAAAAACTATTCAAAAGCATTTTTCTGCAAATAGCAGTCAAAGCAGTCTAGCACAATGCAGTTTAACTGTATTTTCAATCTGTATTATTTTGTTATACTGTTTAAATGTTCTAGTATTTTTAAGATTACAATAAAATACAAAGAGAAAAAAATAAAAATATCTGCTCAGACGGATTTCTTTTAGCGTACTTATGCTAAAAGCTACTCAGGCTAACAAGTACAGCTACAATAATTTCATTAATCCAACTAAGAGCTATTTAAAGTCTACCTTTAGCAGTTACTCACACTAGCAGACAACTAAATTACCCACTAAAGAGATTTAAGCTAACAGCTACTCAAGGTAAAACAGATATTCATGCTAACAGCTAATCAAGTTAATGTTTTTCAAACTAAGAGCCACTCAATTGAGCATCTATGCTTACTTAAAGCTACAGAAGTCAACGGCTACTTGTGCTAACAGCTGTTCAGGCTAACAGATGAAATGGTAGCTTTTGAATAGCTCCTAATCAGCTATGAAACGGCAAACATTTCATCTGTTAGCTTGAATAATTATTAGCACAAGTAGCTGCTGGATACTGTTAACAGTTAATCAAATTAGTGGATAAATATCTACTAAAATAGAGTTAGTTATGCTAACAGTCACTCAAGCTAAAAGCTGTTCAATTGAGCTTCTGTTTGCTTATTGAAGCTGCTTGAGCTAACAACTACTAAAGCTACAAGCAAAATAAATAAAGCTTACAATGAATATAGCTAAGAGCTACTTGTGGTAGCAGCTGACAGAAAGTTTGCAGCAGCTCAGGCTAACAGCTAGAGAAGTTTACAGCTACTCAAATAGCGGTGCAAGCTGATACGCTTTTATAATGGGGTCTAGAATTGCAACATTTGTTACATTTTCAGTTGGTGCGGTTTCAAACTAGAACCTGTTCCCCTCCTCACCTGTGGTGGCGCTGCTCCAAAACCCCGGGGGGAAAATTACATGAAAAGCTCTGTAATGGAAACAAAAATGGAGTGGCGTCAGATTTTAGCAGTTGTCTTTGGTAGAAGACTAAGACCTACTGCTAATGCTAAAAGTTAGCGCTACGGCTAGACAAACACAATTAGTGTAATGGATAAGATAACAGATGCAGACTAGTTTCCTTTTTATGTATACTTCAGTGCCTCTCTATCTCTCCCTAAAAACCTTTTGACTTTCACCTGCTGCCTTAAATTTTAAACCTGGAATCAGCCTTAAAAATGAAGAAAATGAAATATTATGTCCACATTCTGAAAGATCAACTACCTTTATTCTTTTTAAAATGAAAAATGTGACATTTCTGCTCTTTTAGTCATGCAACTGTCTGGTTGAGATCTAATCTGAGTACTATAAAGTATTCATACACTGAGCTAATATCATTTGTCAGCCTTCATCTTGGCTTTTACTCAGCCAGATTAAAAGTAATGTAATCCTTAGAGAAAACTAAGTGGATCATGGCTGTTTTACTTTCAAAATTAGTCATGCACCCTGATATACTTAGCATTTGCTCACATTAAAGCCACAAGCTTCAGGTCAACTGAAAGCTGTACATAATATTCAATTAGAAACAAAAAAAAAACATGGTTAGGTATAAAATCAAAATGGAAATTATGCAGTTAATTTCTCCAAAGTGTCTCAGTATTTTTGATCTTTGCAGGTTGACGATGCTTGTGCTCTTCCACCAGAATCCATCAAACGTTTTGGACCTCAAGGTTTGACTATGGATTTATTGATTTGCAGTGTTTTTAAAATGGTGGAAAGTCCAACTCTGTAAACAATTTAAATTGTAACATACTGCTAAAGTTCCAGATATTAGTTTTATAAAATGCTGCTGTTGGCTGTGTAAGTTTAGCTAAAGCAAAGTTAGCTTGTGGGTACATTCTGAAATATACTTTCTTTAAATGGATGACCTATTATGCTTCTTAAACAGGTTAGGTTTATGGTCTATACAAAACATCTTCATTACATTTTTTGCACAATATCATTCTTAGATAATGAGATGTTAGTTTTGAGCTGTTTTAGGGTTTTAGGGCTTTTTGTCAACTTTTACATTCGTACTTGAAAATGGCTACAAACAGATGCGCAATTATACAACCGTACATCTTTGAAAAGCAGAAGTGGAGCCTCCCGTACAACCAAAAAGAATGTAGAAAGTGGTTTCTGCATGGTAAGTCAACAACAAAACACTTATAGAACACATATGGTGATAAAACCAGTTGACCAAAAGTGTTGGAGCTCTGCTGGGTTGCTAGGTAATGGCGCAGCGCCTGTGGAATGCAATTTAATCAAGAGGCTCATTTTCCAGACACAAAAAACACTAACTTATTGCCAGAAAACGTGTAGGAGTTTCTTTTTTAAGAACCTGTGCTTTTTTAGAAGCAGTTGAGACCCGGATTGAAGTACAAAAATGTGCAAAAGAAATGTTCTCAAAACCGTACAAAGTTGTTCCTGCTAATACATAGACAAGACTTGTGTTTCATGTCAGCCGTACTTGTAATTATTACCTTTACCTTAGCTTGTGGCCTCCCAAGTGGCTCCGGAAGATAGATATAAAGTCTGAAAATTCAATCAAACATGCAAGTGGCCCACATCGCTGATTCGTTATAAAGAATTGAAGCTCTCGGTTGGAAGGAGCTGCCACCTGTAGACTTTCTTGAGATGTTATATTTGGTGATGTAAAATGTGTTCACGTCACATCCAGCCAGGCCCTAGTTGTACATCTCTACAGAATGTCTGGGGAAACTATCTTCCACAATCTGTCAAACGGTGCAGCATTGGTCTACCAATTACAGCTGTGAGAAGCGAGCAGCTGTCTTGGCTCTACAAACTTCTGTGCCACCATGTCTCATGCTGCAGATTACACGTCTCCCATTGTGAAAATGTGATGGTTTTCACTGAGAAACAAGGGTGAAGTGGAGAGCAGTGATGGAAAGGGTGGTATGGCAGAGGGGTGTGGGGTTTTTTAGACCCGGTAATCAATAGTTGATTATAGACGGAGGTAAAAAGATCTTTGAGAAAGCGTTTCAGAATCGGTCCAAGACTGTAAGATAACTATATTCCTGCATTTCAGACAGCTGAATTTAAAAGAAACCACTCAGCTGTGTGTGAAGTTGACGTGTTCAAGCAGAAAAGTGAAGAATAAAATCAGCGGGTGTCCGAAGTATTGAGTTCAGATCTTATAAGTGTAACTTTTATATATATATATATATATATATATATATATATATATATATATATGAAGGCAGCTTTTCAGATCATTGATTTTGTACAACCGAGTACTAGAACTGGATTAAGAGAATAATATTTTAATCATGAGAATAAAGTCTTAGCATTATAAGACTATGATCATAATATTAGCAGAAAAAAACATGCAATATTATGAGAAAAAAGTCATTTTAAAGAGAAAAAAGCTTTGATAGAGTCTTCAAAATATCACAAAGTCCTGCTACTGATAATAACCTGACACTATTAAAAGGTTAAGTAATTCTTTATTTTTAAAACAGACACCAACGTATAACTTCACAAAATGCTCAACATTCCTCATTTTATTGCTGTAGTAAGACTAAGGCTTTTTCCTGCAGGACTTGTCATAAAATTTCTACTTTATTTTGGTAATTTTTCAACGTTACTCTCATAATTTCAAAAAACAAAATTCTCTTAGTCAGGCCCTGATAAGTCCTCGTAATTTTGTCTCCATTGAAATAAAGAAACATGTTTAATTAATATTGAAAAATAAATAAAAAAAAAGTTTAAAAAAATACATTGTATGTAATTTTTGAAAATTTGAAATTAGTTTCACCCTTAACAGCAGTATGGGAGAACTTTCAATTCAGTCTTCACTGTCACAAAAAAGTGCAGTATTTTTCTTTTTTCATTTGTTTAGTTTGTTGTTTTTTTGTTCTTATCAGTTTGACTGCACATTCACACCTCCCCAAACGAACTGTAGTTTCATTTAACTGGTACAGAATTTGATTAAAGCGGTCTAATCCCCATTTTCTACCTTTCACAGTAAAAGGAAGAAGAAAATACAGTTTTGCCATTTGTTAAAATGGGTAACAAGTTAGCTCATTTGTAGCTCTCATGCAAACATACTAGTAGCAGAAATAAACCAGTAATATAGCACTGCATTATTTATAAGCTAATGCTATATGCTCAGCTTAAAAACAACAGTCGGAGGGCTAGCCCATTAGCATCAAATACTTGGTCACGGTAGAGCTCAAATTAGAAACATTAAATAAACAAGTTACAACAAAGCATTAGCTAACATTAGCGCCAAAATAAGGCCTCCCGTTTGCATATCGAAGTGATAATTAGCATCTTTAACGCGTCGTTATAACTCACCTTCGTCACAAACGCAGACACTTATCTTCATAGAAGGATAATTGCCGCCAACAGCGCCATACATATATTCCTAAGGACCCTTAGGTGCCCAACAAGGTGCCAGACGTAAGAGGTCAGCCATGAACAAAAATAATAAATAATCATAGGCCATTTATAACACCAAATGTCTGGAATCAAACCTTCTCGCTAAAACAGTTGCAATCTGTACTTGTTGTCTAATTTCTTTCTTCTAATTTCTGTAGCATCTTTGGTTTGCTTTTTTCTTTTTTCTACCCTGTAGCATTTTAAACTATGATTATTTTTGTAAGGGTTCTGTATTGTATGCAAGTCACATCTGCAGTAACCATGTCTTATATTTTGATCTTAATGACGCTGGTTTTTATCTGTTCTCTTAATTTTTTAAACCATGTTTTTAAAGATATTAATAAAAATAATTTAAACTATACAAGAAAGGTTCTTTAGCAAAGCTTCAGCAAACTAAAAAGTGTTTTTTTAGGTTATATCGCTTCATCTGAACATGAAAAATTCTCTTGTTGTCTAAAAATAAGTTTGCTTCCCTTTTTAGTTTTAAATTAATCCCACAGAGAGCAAAGCTTTGACAACAGGGACCAGTATTCACAACCTCATCAAGACCACGCAATGTCAGTGTTTAAACATGTTGAATTTCATGCTGTGATTATCCCAGGCTTGATTTTTATCACAGAGAAAACACATGAAATGCAGTCAGCAGGTTGGTGGTTGTATTCATTAACAAGGTTTCTACACCGCTATGTGAAAAGAGACGGTGTTGCTTCTGTTGTAAGGTTACAGAAAAATGCATCCAATTTCTCTCTGCTTTGGAACAATTAGCCAATTCTCAAGCAAATTAGCATTTAGAAGCTAATTTACTGATACAGGTACAGAATAGTCAGCAGGGTTGTAACAAGATCCGCAAGCCAACCACATCTTGCTTGCAAGACTTATTTCAGGGGGCAAATCTCTTATTTTTAGCCCAACATAATAGTTTACGTATTTTAAAGAACTATTTGTGTACTTCCCAACTGCTTCTAAAAGCAGCCAGCTGTTTTTTCTTGGAAATAAATTGATGTTTTTTGGTAGCTTGAAAATGGGCCGTTTCAAAAAGATCACAATTGCTGAGTCACATTCAGCGCGCACTGCACATTTACCTAGCAACCCAAGCACAGTTCCGCCCGTTACCTAGCAACCCCAGCACAGTTCCGCCCGTTACCTAGCAACCCAAGCACAGTTCCGCCCGTTACCTAGCAACCCCAGCACAGTTCCGCCCGTTACCTAGCAACCCAAGTAAAGTTCCGCCTGTTACTTACCAACCCAAGTAAAGTTCCAGTATGTTGGGTTTTCCGATGACTGCTGGAAAAGGCGAGTGTTTTGTTGTTGACTTACCCTCCAGAAACCACTTGCTGAATTCTTGTTGGTTGTGCAGGAGGCTCTGCTTCTGCTTTTCAAAGATGTATGGTTGTATAATTTTGCATCTTTTTGCAGATATTTTCACACAAGCGTACTGATTAGACTATAATCTCATTATCTAAGAATAAAATTGAGCAACTGTTTTGTACAGTTCATAGACCTATTCTAACCTGTTCAAGGTCACCTTTAAGTTAGAGTTAATTTGGGAAAGCAGGAGAACAAAGAAGAGAAAACCTCCAGTTTTATCATTTTCTTCCCTTACTGCCAGTAGTATCAAGATGCAATTCATTTAAGAAGGTTCTGTGTCGTTCTCGTTTGGTATTGGCTGGTATTTTAGGGAAAAATGTCAGTTCAACATGATCGATTCATGTTCGACCGTCATGCTGACGAAAATGAGAAATTGAAATTGATTTTTGAAGGATGTTATTAAGATCCAGGCTGTGACTTTTGCTTTCTTTTTTTTTTTTTACGTAATCATGGGATTGTTATGGAGACAAAGACTAGGGGAAACATGGAAAGGCTAGAAAATAAACTCAAATATAAGCAATACACAATACAACAACAGAGAAATGGTGTTGTCATGAGTGAACACATGAAAAAACGCCTTAAAATCTGAAACATGATTCTCACCACATTGTTGTCATGAATTATAAATGTCAGTTTATTCAGCCAGGAGTGGTGTTAGGTTTACATATGCATGGATTTGTTCTGCAGCTCTGTTTTCTTAACAGTATTACAGGTTAGTTGGCTGTGTAACTACAAGATGTTTTTCACCCTCCACTGCAGCCAGGAAAATATCTCACATTCTCAAGGAGGTTGTTACATGATCTTCTGAGTGAGTAATTCAGAGATCACATAACAACTTATCCATCAGTGCATGAAACCCGGCAGAAAATGGGCTCTCTGATAGCCCTGTTGCAGTAATCTTTGCAGAACTCGATCTGTCACGTTTTGGGTGCGAGGAATCAAACCAGAATGTGCAAAAGATGGAGGTGAAAATGTTCTTTTTAAAAATATTTTAATATCAGACTGAAAAAATGTAACACCAAAAAAATGTATAATTCTAGCACAGGTAATGTTATTTTTCCATTTTAGTGAAAGGTTTTATGTTATTTGACTTCTCTAGAGCCAGATGTTTCCTGTCCTTTGACTGCAGATGAAAAAAGTGCACTTTCAGCAAAACTACTTGTCAAATAAACCTGCTGTATTCTATTGTATTGTATTCTTTTCTTTCTTTTCCTGTATCCTGTCCAGCAGTGTAGCGATCAGAGTCTGAGTGCCAAAGTTCAATCGATCTAAAATGTTACAATCTGTTTGCATTCAAGTAGACTCAAATAATGTCAAATAAAACTCATAAATGTGACTTAGATCAAGTTATTCAGCTTACAAGTGCCTACTCTTACAACTTCATTACCATTAAACCATTTTTGCTCTTTAACACAACAAATATTAACAGAATACTGAGAATCAACAAATAAATCCAAACAAAATGGCATAAAAGGTTTTAAATCTCCATCATTGTGACAAAGAACATAAGTTAGTCGTTCTTGTTATTGTAAATAAAGTAAAAACTAAACTTTAATGTTTACTTTTGTATAATATTCAAATAAACACAATATTTAAAACAGATTTAAACATTTAAAGTAAACCATATTAGCAGGTCATCACCAGTTATGCTTGATTTAAACAACAAGTCATAAAGCATATAGTTTACTCCATGAAAACGCTACAACATTAAGCACCATTGTGCACTAAACAAGAGCTAGCATTGAGCTAATTAGCTACTATAACCATTAGCATTTCCATTAGCTTGAAGCTAATTTGCCAAAATCCACATGCAGAACAAAAAAAAAACCCTCAAAAGTTTAAACATTCAACTCACCGCGTTGGTCCATTTCCAAAAATCGTAAAGAAGAATTATCTTTAAAAGTAATTTAGCTTGCTAGAGAGCTGACGGCCGATATAAAAACACTTCCGGTTTGCAGTGAAGTCACTTCCGGTCACTTGAACTAAACTGCGAAGCCCCCTACTGGAACGGGACGGGTAAACTTAACAATCATGAAGGTTTCAGATTTGAAATATTCAAATCGTTTTATAGATTTTAATCATACTTTGTTTTAATTCCCTTTCAAAGAGTATTATGTTTTATTCCACAGCAGTTTAATTTATACTTGGTTGTTTTAAGCTAAACTTTTTTCTTAACTTCCCGTTTTTTAAAACAATTCCTGGATATTATTGGAGAATATTATTTTTTGCTCTGCATTTTGCTCAAATTTTACTAATTCAGGAAATTTTAATCCTCCCATTTGTCTAATTAAAGTATTGGTGTGGTTGTTTTTTCCTACTTAAATGTTGATTCTTGTTTTCCCAGGATGACAAGTAATGTTGTATAAGTGCATTGTGTAAAGCAGGGGTGTCAAACTCAATTTCACCGAGGGCCACTTAAGCATATTGGCCCCCCTCAACGGCCACATTAACGGTACAAATCAGTAATGTATAAAAATACAATGTTAAAAATAAATTAAACACCACCTCATATTGTTAAATAACTGATTTTATGTATTGAAGTTTTAAATATTACATTTGAGTTTCCATGGATGTAAAATTACTGCTCAGTTTAAAAATTACAATATTTAAATCAGTGTTTAAAGGTGAGCAAACAAATAATAAAAACAAGTCACATGGGCAGATATTATAGACTTTACGCATAGATTTAGTCTCAGAGGCAACTGAAATTAATTAATTAAAAAAATCCTTTCTGAATATCATCTCATGGTCTCTGAACTAAATGCGTCTTTCTGACCGGGAGCTGACAGCATGTTGAAGAGTTACGGACCGGA
>NW_015112842.1:163302-198838 GCF_001443285.1 Poecilia latipinna
TTGGCTGGTAACAATCGGAATGCATTGTGGGAGATGTAGTTTGTAGTCAATTCGTGCTCAAAACCTATAAATAACCTATAAATTGCTGGAAGGGCCACATAAAATGACATGGCGGGCCACATGTGGCCCGCGTGCCTTGAGTTTGACACATGTGGTGTAAAGTATATAATGCATAAAAATTAATCTACTCTTGCTTTGCATAGTAAAGCAACAGTTTCCAGTTTATGTCTTCATTAACTCAATAAACCTTTTAGCTTAATCACATCCATTAACGCATTAATGTTACTGAAATTATCAACATTTTCTATAACAACTACACTTTTTTATATTTATTTAGTTTTTCTATGGTTCTAAATGACGTTCTTAGAGGAACACAATTGTTTTACTGGTTGATATTACATTTATTTTACGTCCGAGACCAAAAAATACTTGAAACAGTTTTATCTTGGGTTCTTCCAACACTGTATTATCCCCTTTGTTCTGAGTGAACTCCGCCACTCACCTAAACATCAATCATCCCAACTCCCGAGTTAGTATTTCATGATTAGGCTGATGTTTTTTTCATATTTCTAAATTACATTGTCTTCTATTATATCAGTCAGGCTTTCAGGAATGAATGATGACTTGTATTTACTGTTGGTGGGTTTTTTCTGTTTTTTTTTAAATAACAAATGACTGCTATTCTCTCTTTCTTTCGCCACACAAAGCTTTCACCAAAATGAAAATCTGCACCTCCTGCGAGGGGCAAAAAAAAACTAAACTAAATATAAATGCATCCCAGAAAGAAAAAAAAAGCTTTTCTTTTGTTCCTCAGATCTCTCTTCCAGTGGCAAACTTTTCTGCAGAGCGTGTGTGTGTGTGTGTGTGATGCTGCAGACAATGAGTTGCTTTCCAATTGCCTCCTCTCCAGCCGCCACACATCTGCATACGAAACCATCCGCGCTCAGGATGATATAAAGGCTAAAAAAATGGGCTGATAAAACAGAGGCAAGGGGTCATTAAGCAGCAGGTTTGGAGACAGCTTGGGAGACGCAAAGTCCCAACTTCATCAAGATTAATCACTGACATCTGGTGCCTTTGGAGGACCTAGTTAGTAACCCTCTGTTTTCCCCCTGGTGGGGCGTGAATCATCGATGGCAGCAAGGCAGAGACGCAGGAAGCTCAGCCCTGGACGCGTGTTGTGTCTTTTGTTTCGCTGCGTGACAGAAGCTGATGATAAACGACACAAAGGAGCATAAATATGCATTTTCTTAAATGGTTCTGCTGCCATTAACTGTAGCGACATAATTTATTTTATCAAAACAAAAGCCATGATTATAAGAAAGACTTGATATAGGGTGAAAGTATCTCATTATATTTACTCACAGTGAAGCATGATGGTGGCAGTGTCATGATGGAAAATGCTACTTCCGTCACAAAATATTAATCTTTTTATATCCAAGCTTTCATAATAAGTAGAACTATGTCTACCACAGACTTTTATTTTGCTGCATCCAAATCAACTTTTATCTAATTTATTAAATTTGGCTAAATGTAGCAAAGTTGTGAAAGGAAAAGAGCCAAATCAAACTCTGGTCCGCCTACAAATGTTGGTTTTTGTTCAGCTGAAGGGAACTCTGGTCCGGTTTGAATGGATATATGAATGCCAAATGGACCGGAAACTGCTCCAAAAGCAGGAAGTGGACGACAGCGCAGGGCATTCTGGGTAAATACAACCAAAACAAAAGCACCAGGCTAGCGCTAGCTGGAGAAATGACTTCTGTTTTCTACTAAAAACAAAAGAGGAATCGTCCAGCCGCTAAAACCAGATGCTAATCCATTTTTGTTTACATTTTGTGAAGGAGGAAGTTGTGCTCATTATCTTCTTTGGTGGTTTTTGTATAATTTACTACAGTGGTTCTTGGTGCAGCGCCCCCACAGGCGAGGAGGGGAACAGGTTTTTAATTTGACTGCAGTGTGAAACCAAACAACAGCAGCTGAAAATGTAACAAATGTTGCAACACGGTGCAAGTCTACCTGACTAAACACACTTAGAGACTATCCATGTACCGGTTCGTTATCTGGAAAACATTTTCTGTATGAAATGTGTGGCGTTTGCTAATCTCTGCTGACAGTTGAATGTTTTGGTCAGATGAAGCCAAGATTGATTTTTTTTTTTTATCAACACAAAGACCAGGAAGGAAAAACTGAGAATGAATA
This sequence comes from Poecilia latipinna, assembly GCF_001443285.1. Classification (NCBI taxonomy): domain Eukaryota; kingdom Metazoa; phylum Chordata; class Actinopteri; order Cyprinodontiformes; family Poeciliidae; genus Poecilia; species Poecilia latipinna. Next base: position 165,502 of record NW_015112842.1, read on the forward strand.
TCAAGAGAAGAACGTTCTAACTTATGTAGGGCTGAAACGATTAAATTAACTTCATTTGTTATAAAAATACAATATAAACATCAAATATGATTTAAAAGAAAATTGACGTCATTTGACGCTGTGAAATTGGGCCTCTGTCTCTTTAAAAACTCCTGCCGTTTCTGAAGCTCTGCCTTCAGGAAGTCATCAAAACCTTTCACAATGTTTTTACCAGTGTTTCATAGTAGCTGCTAATATGAGCTCAACAGGAGTTTGCTAATTGCTGCTGGCTAGTCTGAAGGAGCTGAGTGGGGGAGCGCTGCTCTGCGAGATTGGAAATGCAGCTGTGAGGAGGAGCTTCGTCCTTGTAGGCAGGGCTAAGTCCACCCAGGCGTTTTGCACAGCTGAATGGTTGCCATGGAGATTAAAGGCTTTCCAAAACATGCATGACAGTCAAAGCAACACAGAACAGGGTTATAACATGATGTAAAGCTAAAAAAAAAAGTCAATTTTACATTAGATTTCCCCTTTAATGACCCAAAATATATCAGAAATGGTTCCACACACAGAAAAATCAACCAGTAGAGACAAAATTTCCCATCTATTTACTATCATTTAAACCTTTTAATCAGATGTTTCTTTACTGTTTCCGAATGATAAGTAAATCTACGTGTAGTTATCTGTTCAGCTTCTCTTCGGCGTGACCTCAACAAATATTCCAAGAGCGTTGTCTCGTTATTGATCACAGGAAAGTGAGGAGATATGGATATTACTGGGCCGAAGGCCACAAAGGTACCGGGGTTGATTCACGGGGCGTCTTCCTCATAACTCAGGCTCTAGACAAACAGTTCAGTCCCAGCAGTGCTGGCATTTGAAGGAATAAAGTTCTTGGCTTTACAGCAGGTCAGAGCAGGATCCCTTTCTCTTAAAGGTTCTTCCTGAGTGTGGCGGCCATCTTTCAGGTTAAAGTTTTCCTCCAAAACCACAAACACTATCTCTTATCCCTTTGCCTTTCATTCCACTGTTAAATCCCTGATTTTTCTTTTTTTCATGTCTTTGTGAAGCAACTTGTGCTGATCTTTGAAATCGGCACTATTTTCTGTCTTGCAGAGACGAACCCTTTTCATATTTTCTGACCGTGCCCTTTCCGGCGAGATCCTTCGAACACCCTCTGCTTTGTGTTTTTTCTTTTCCCCTTTTCTCGTTTTTTTAATACTACGGCTGTCACTTGTAGAGAGCCAATTAACATATTGTGTCTGAGGAAGTCACTCTCCCCAACAGTCCTCCCTCTGTTTTTGTCACTCTGCCGACTATACCGGGCAGTCTCACACAAATTAGCGGCGTGGGCTGCGAGGCTCAATTACCTTTTAAAACGTTCGGAGGTGGTGTCAGCCCGTCTCAGAGCCTCTCCCCGGCGATAAGGGCACGAAGCGAGGAGGAGGAGGGGAACAATCGGCTTGCAGGGGGCTGGGTTGGGTTTCTAACTGATCTAATTCCTCTGTCTGCAGGGCGCCTAACTGTTGGCATCCCAATTTCCCCTGGAGACAAAGGCAGCTCTCTCTCTTCTTCTCATCAACTCACCTTTGTCCATTTGAATATGATGGCAGTGGCGGACTCTCAGGAGGAGTCGCGGCAGACCAAGTCTTGTTATCGCGTAATGGAGACAGGAAGGCTGAAATGGGAGAGACAGAATGGTAACAGGAAATGGTGGGAGCAGCAGACATTTTATTAACGCCTCCAATCGCCAAAAAGAGAAATTTATAACAGAGTAGAGCACACAAACACCGTAGATAAGACTTTCCTTAAATATCCTTGCCAAAGTCTGGTTAAACCAACCTCTGACCTCAAACATTGATAGATTCTTGCTAGTTCTGGGTTGGGCATCCAGTTATGTTTCCTAAAACAGGTCAGGATAGGTTTAAGAAAATGTTTTGCACAAAATCATTGTTAAAAAGTGAGATTTTAGTCAGAATGAGCTGTTTTAGGGCGTCTTGTCACTTTAAATCCAATTAATCTCCTGCTGGCCGCATCACCCAAACTCAACGTTTACAAATGAAAACGGCTGCAGACCGAAGCACAATTATGCAAATTAATATGTTTGAAAAGCAAAAGTGGAGCCTCCTTCACAACCAAAAAGAGCGCATTAAGTGGTTTGTGGATGGTAAGTCAACAACAAAATGCTTGTCTTTTCCAGCAGCCATTGTACAGCGCAATGGCTAGGTGGGTTTTTTAATCACTTGAGCTGCTTTTAGAATAATTTAAGACCCAAATGAAAGTACAAAAATATGCAAAATGTGATTTCTGTATAGTAGGCCCCCCATCATCTCTGCCACATTCAGACCTGTTCACCGGAACTCGTCATATTCCAGAAAACAGTTTGAGACGATGTGACACAGTGGCCTATTTCTTCCAGCAGCTGCAGATTCTGACCAGCACTCCGAGGCCCTGCAGCCTGAAACACTTTCTGTTTGTGAATGACTCAACGTCCAGTTTAAATGGGCAGAGGACATCCTGTCCAAGGTACAGCCGGACTCAGAGCAGTAAACAACTTATCATCTGACATTTTAAGGCAGTTTGTGATTAGGATTAGAGTTTAGTCAGAGTTGGACTTTCAGCCATGAAAGTGAAAAGTTCACCAACTGGAAAAGGCCTGGGAGTTTCGGGGAAGGAGGATTCAGCTTTTATGCATCATAAATCCGGGACAAGCCTCCAGAAAACAGCAAAACAGCCGAAACACTTAGTTCCTTTAAATCAAGACTAAAAACCCAGCTGTTTAGAGCTGCTTTTAAACCATAATAAATGGAAAATTGTCCAATATATTTGATGTTTATTGATGATGTCATTTGACAAAATGTAATGTTTGTTTCTGGTTTCACAATTGGTGACATTTTATTCGTGTATTTTTATGATGTATAGCACTTTGAACTGCCTTGTCGAGAATGATGCTTGCTTACTTTTATAATGATTTTTTTCATCTTTAATTTTGACTTTAAGTATCACAATTTTCATTTTTTAAAATAAAATTTCAAATTTTGGATTTTTGTTTCCATTTTATAGTCATTTTTGGACCCCCATTGTTTTGAACACAGGATTTTTCCCCTTTTCTGAATAAAAGTACTTAGTACTTAATCATAGGTCGGACTTTTCCACGTTTTTCAGTGTGAAATTAAACTACTGCAAAGAGGATTTTCATGCGGTGCCAATAAATGTGACCTGCTCTGCTTTTCTTTGACAATTTTTCAATGAACCGTCGCTCGCAGCCTCAGGTGAGCTGCAGTAAGAAAAGCATCAGCAGGAAGTCTCAATCAGCAGTTAAACTCACACACTGCAGAGCGTGTTGCGCTTTGTGTCATTCATTGATACGGTCTTGTGTATTTATAGGCCCAAATCATGCATTATACATGCAGTTTTTAAATCTCTACAAAACAAAAAGGAGATGAGAGTTGAAATCAAGATTATTTTAATGCAGACATCATGTTGGATCAGAATGATGGAAGACTTACAGCTTCTACTAGAAAAATCTGTCGATGTTTGAAGAAGAACCAGGAGAAGTGTTACTTTTCTAGAAATGAAAGGACATCAGAGGCAGCTTGGCTTTGTTGATCCGCCACCAGGGGGCAGTGTTGTGCAGGCAGATTGATCTCACCTAACCCCCATCCTGAGCAGATCACCGAGTCTCTGCTGTGAATCCTCCTGCCTGTCGGTGTTTGCAGAACTTCTTCATGTTGTTTTTCACTTATTACTCCACATGACGAGAACATGAAGCTCAATCAGACTGTTTTGTAATTTGAGGTTTTCAATGAGCTGACTATTGAGTAAGTTACTGTTGTGTTTAAAGATACACTGCAAAAACACAAAATCAAGTATATTTTTTTTAGTTTTTTTCGAGTACAGTTTTTTGAGATCTGAAAAATTGAAAAATTTGTCTAGAAAATTTCTGAGATTAATGTCAACATTTCCCAGCTTTTGGCAGAAATGTACTTTTTCTATCTTTTTTTTTTTTTTTACCTACAATGGCCCAAATACAGCACCATAAATCTCCCAGTAGAAATAGTATTTTTTTAATCAACATTAAGGAATTATTAACTTAACCTCTCACTTCTTGCTGAAAAGTTACTTTTAAGTTATTTTGTCTTATTTCAAGTGGACTAAGATACTTACACTGAAATATATAAAACCAGATAGGGATCTGAAAGTTTGACTAGGCCATCATTTCTTGGTTGATTGCAGTTGGTGCTTTGTCCTTGTCAGCATAAACAGGATTTGTTTTGATAGCACTCATTGGATGGACCGAAACCTGGAACACTGTTAAAGTACAAGGGGCTCATTGAATATCTGGGAAGGAGATTTACAGACTTACACAAGCTGGAAAGTCTTTTGGCGATTATTGATTATTGAATTTAGTTTTAGAAAAATGTTTAAAGAAAGTGACTGGCCTCCTGATTTGGTCCTGTGGGCGAAACAGTGCCGAGTAAAATTACTTTTTCTCTCTATTCCAAACAAAATCTCAGAGTCTCCAAAGGGGAAATCTTGGATTCATAGATATAACTGCACAAATTGTAATCACTAAATAAACTCACTTAATGGAAACATGCCAATCATGTTACTACTGGCGGAAACGACGAAGAAGAATTCAACAGGAAGTGGTAGGAGGAGGATGGGTTTCATGACTTTTTCTGTGATTTTAGTTGGATTTATTGAAAAAAATTATGCTTTTTAAATATTAGCGGAACATCTACAAAGTTTTGTGCACATTTGTAATGGAAGCAGAGCTTTTCCCCAAGAAAATGTTTTGTTCTTGTTTATACATTCACAAAATGATCAAGAAAAACTGTTAACTTGTGTCACTGTCAGTTGTACGGATGGAAAGAGGAGGAAATAATAAAGGTTAAAGGTTTGGTCATTTTAAATGTCCATTACCTGCCCTTGGTGGCGCCACTGAGGCTCAACTTTACTTTCCAAACTGGAAGAACGAATGCATCGAATGAAACCAGATTAGCTTTAAACTTGATGTAGAAAACTTTTGCACCAGCAGCTGGAAGAGCAAACAGATGAAGGTGAAGCTGTGGCCTGGAGGAAATGACAGCAGGAACCAGAGTTAGGGTCCGCGTCGTTTCCTGACAGCCTGCAGCCCAGAACAGGACACAAAGTGTCAAAACAAGCTGCTCACTGTGGACTCTGGCTCTGTTCTCCCATTGATCCGTCTGTCCTGCTTGTCCTGTCTACCTGCCACAGATCTATACCAAAGAAAGTTGGACTTTGATGACAGGCTGAACATAAAGCAGCTCTGGAATTCAAAGGGAATTAAAATAATAATAAAAAACGAACTGAACTTTTCTTTTTTTGAATGAAAATATTTTTGATGTTTTTGCAAACTAAAAACATTTTAAATTCTTTTCGGAGTAAAAAGGCGACGGAGGCGGCAGATTGTTTCCTGTTTTGGATTGAAGAAAAAAAAAAAATCTATGTAATTCCAAACAACAATAAGAATAAAAAGTTAAAAAAGTGATGATTTTCCTGATTTTCTTTTAGACAAAAAAATAAATAAAGAAAAAATGTTTAGGAGAGAAAATATACAAATACACTTAAATTAAATGCTAAATAAAAATATTTACTATTACGATGAAAAAATGTCGATTAATGCTTTTAAAAGACTAAATATGTAACGGAATAGGTTAATTTTTTCACCTGCTAATTAATTTTAGGTTATAGGAGAATATTTTCTGTTACTTGGGTTAGTTGTAGCACCAGGATGGCCGTATTGTTTTATCGTAGAGCAGCGGTGTTAAACTCATCTTGGTCTGGGCCAAATTAAGATCATAAAATGCTCTTAATTTTATGAATGTATTGATAAAACCTGATCACAAACTGTTAAAATATCAATAAATTCTTAAAATTAAATAATATTATTGAAAATTTTCAGTCCCGGGCTGCACAGTGGTGCAGTTGGTAGAGCTGTTGCCCTGCAGCAAGAAGGTTCTGGGTTTGATTCCCAGCCCCGGTCTTTCTGCATGGAGTCTGCATGTTCTGCCTGTGCATGGTGGGTTTTCTCCAGGTACTCCGGTTTCCTCCCACAGTCCAAAAACGTGACTGTTAGGTTAATTGGCCTCTCCAAATTGAGTGTGTGTGTGTGCATGGTTGTGTTGCCCTGCGACAGCCTTGTGACCTGTCCAGGTGACCCCGCCTGTCGCCTGGAACGTTAGCTGGAGAGGCACCAGCACCTCCCAACCCCACTAAGGGACAAGGGTGTAAAGAAAATGGATGAATTTTCAGTCCCTCCAGGTTTTTTTGCAATAAAAAGCAAAGTGTTTCTGGTGCTAATTTGGAAATATTTGCAATATTTACACTAATTTATGAGAATAAATGCGACTTTTATTACTGCTCTATAGATCATGAACTATAATAAATGAAAGCTGAGGCAGCTGTTTAGTACAAGTAAGGAAGTTTTTGACAATTTTTGAGAAAAATCTGCAATAAACTTTCAATTATGTATCAGTACAAAAAAGTGCAGCGATTTGTTGATTTTGTGTGAATTTCCATAATTCTCAAGAAACTGGAGGGACTGATTGATATAATTTGGCAGTAAACAGATAAAAACTGCATTGATTTGATGGAAAGCCTAATATTTAAGCTCACTTAGTGTTTAGAGGGCCACATAAAAAGCTATGGCTGGCCGGATTTGGCCCACGGGCCTCGAGTTTGACACAAGGCTTTTAAAACAAATCAGGAAGTCTGTAGCATATTGATGTTTCTGTGTGTATTTTACAGTGTCTTTCCCCATCACGGTTTCTCTTCTGCTAACCATCCAGTCATGTTAGCAACGTTAGCTGAATTACTCCGTAACGCTGCAACATCTGCTAGCAATAATCTTTGCATTACTTTAATTTCTGCCAATGAAAATACTAACTAAAGCTGAAGCGATGCAAGCCGCTGCTGAACATGTATCTCCTGCTCTGTTTGACATTTAAAGTTTACAGCAGGAGTGACTAAACCCCAGTTTAATATTACCTAAATGTCAACTGATTCAGTCATGTCACCTCACAGTAATCGTATTACTGCACAGATCTGGGTCTGCTGCAGAGTCTCAGGTTGCTTAAACCCAAATTTATCTTTAAATTTGTTGATTTGAAAGAATAAATTTGTATATTTAGGAAACCCTGCTGAGCTTTTGCACTTTAGGTCATTAAATTTTTATTTTCCTGTTCAAAAAGGGACTAAACTGTTTGTTAATTTGTCTTTTTATGTATTATTGATATTGTATAGAATAAACTTAAGTGGATAAATGAAAAATCTGCAGAATGCAGCAAATTTTTAATCCAATTAACCATCAGAATAATCGATTACTAAAATAATCAAAGATGTTCATTGTCATTTATCTATTGGGCTTTCTAATATTTTCCTTTTATCGTTCTGAAGTGCATCTTGCCACTTTTTTCCTCTCCTAAGTGTTTTATTGTGCAGACATGCCTACAACCAAAGTGTAACATTTCTGAAAATCCAAAGACATGATTGAAGCCATCTGTATGCCTGCATGCCCTGCTAAAACTTTCTTTTCCACCGAAGGAACAAAAAAAATGTCTTTTTTCGATTAAAGCTGATCTGTTTCTCTCTGTGGGGACCTGCAACCAGAATAAAATCCAACATGACGGAGCTGCACTTGTCTGTAGTTTCTTTAAATGGACAAACCATCTGTGCCAGGCAGCCTGAAGCCCTGCGCTCTAATTGTCCCGTCTGTGGTGTTTGATATGCATAATTAGACTTTTAATAATCTTTGCTGTGCAGGTGATGTTTGCCATGAGTGCCGACAGATTTGTGTGGCTCCAGCAGGCCGTTGTGATCTCTCTAATAACGAGTCGGGGTTCAAACTTTTTCATTAAAGTCTTTCATGTTGACCAGTTAAAACAATATGTGAATGTAATCAAACTGGGCCAAAGAGGAAACATTTATTTATGGAAAGCAACATTATGTTTTAACTAACCACTATTTAGAATACATAGTGATATAATATGATCTAAATGATTTTGTTCTTTCTGTTCAGCTGCAGTTGAAATCTTGAAACTCTCCCATGAAGGCCATCCAATCATGACCTCTGACCCTTCACACCTGATAGTCTGGTAGACTTGGTTCAATTGGGGACCAAAGTTGGACCATCTGTTACATTTTCAGCTGCTGTGGTTTTCTTTCACACTGTACTGACTCAATCTGTAATAATTAAAAACTTGTTCTCCTCCTCGCCTGTGGGGGCGCTGCAGCAAAACCCTCTGAAGACACCGAGTGCAACTTCCTTATTCAGGAAAAGTAAACAATCCACAATCCGCTTTTCCTGCTAGCATTAACATTTTGCAGCCGGTTTGGTTGTATTTACCCAGAATGCACTGCACTATAGTCCACTTCCTGCTTTTGGAGCGGTTTCTGGTCTGCTTGGCGTTCACATAGACATTCAAATGGAACCGAGTTTACTTCAACCGAACCAAAACCGAGGTTTGTAGGCAGAACAGAGTTTGATTTGGGTCAGGGAATTCTGGGTAAATACAACCAAAACAGATGTGCTAGGCCAACGCTAGCTGGAGAAATGGCTTGTGGTCTATTTCCAAAGACAAAAAAGAAAAAGTAACCACTATAATCTGATGCCACTCCATTTGGTACCACTGAGAAAGAAGGAGTACATTTCCGCCAAAAAACAAAAAGTTTTCTAGAAAAGTTAGGAAATTCTGTGAGCTCAAATTGTGAGAAAAAAACTTGAGTTCCGACATTTTGTTCTTGAAGATATGTGAAAATAATCTCAAATTATTTTTGTTTTTTCTCACAGATTTACAACTTTTCAACTTCCTGGTTGTTTCTTGAAAATTTCTGAGATTTCTGGCTAAAATTTGCTCCTTGTTTTCTTTCTACAATGCCCCTAATCCACCGTCACAGAAATTAACTTCATCCATTGTTAACCAGAATTAAAACTTTCTGAACTCTTGCACTGTAAATTCTTGGTCTAAGAGTCTGTGGAGCTGTTCTCCACTGATTTCTCCCCTTGGATTTTTTCCTCTGGATGTTTTCCAGGTAACAAAATTACATTTTTTCTTCTTCTGGCTTCACATAGTATAGAAAAAGAAAATCTGAACCCTTTAAATGCAGCAGAAAATGTCAAGTTCTTCCTTTTCATCGGTGAAGTTAACAATAACTGTAAAAATGTATTCTTTATTTAGAAGAAACTTGTTAGGAGGATGCACTCGAAGGTTGCATTGACTGAATCTAAAGGCCTGAATGCTTTGTATTTATTCCCTTATCTGTAATTGTGCTTGGAGAAAAAAGAAGAAATGAAAAGGACATTGGGAAGTTCATAGTTCTCTTCAAATCCATTCAATATAAGCTTTTATAATATTTATTCTAACAAGTGAAGGCAGCAAATTAACTGAAGCTCATCTTATGACTGAAACAGATAAAAGCAGCAAAGCTGTAAAAAATAAACAGTTTTATCTACATTAGTAAAGTCACATATATTCAATGTTTTGCTTTGAAAATGTTCCAGTTCTGTCAGGTTGGTGGGAATCAGTTACACTGCAAAACACAAAATATTACCAAATATTGAGTTTATCTTAGTACATTTTAAATAAGACAAAGCTAAATTAAAAAGACCAGTTCCACCGGAAGATTATTTGCCTTATAAGATGGGAAAAATGCCTTATTATATGTTAAATAATCTGCCAGTGAAACTAGTACTTTCTTCATCAATATTAAGGAATCATTGACTTAAAATTCCTAAATATTGCTGAAAAGTTACTTGTAAATTAGTTTTATCATATTTCAAGTACACTAAAATAAAAAATATTAGATATTCATTATTTTCTTTGCAATTTGTTGTCTCAAAAAGGCCAAATTCTGCTTGTAAAAGCATTGAATGGTGCCACATCCAAGGGGGAAATACTTTTTACAGGCTCTGTGTGAAACTCGGTACAAGTGAAAGGTTCCTTGTTGGACCTCAGAACCGACTAAATTCTTGGTGCCATGGATGTTTTGGTCCATATTGACATGAAAGCCTCATCTGGCTGCTCCACATGTGAAAGGTCCTCTGTTGGACGGAGATCTGGTGACTCTGGTGTCACTGCAGTTCAGACTCATCGTCTGGATCAGAGTCCAGATTGAGACAACTGGAGCTTTTTTCTGCAGTTAAGTCCCAAAATGTATTCTGTATTAAAATGTGTTATTTTATGGCTCAGACTGCCTCCAAATATAAGAATTATTCAAATATTTTCTGATCCAAAAGGAGACCTATTATGCAAAATTCACATTTTCCGTTTTCTTTTATTTTTTTGTGAATTTTTCTTTGTTTCCTGAAATTCATATTTTTTTAAAAGCTTCAGCACAAGTGCTTAAAAAAACATCCAGCCATTTTTTAGAAATAAGTCACTGTTTTTTGGTGTCTGGAGAATGAGTTGGCAGTTACCTAGCAACGGTAACGACACAGCATTATCATTGCTTTGATTTGTAATTGCTGATAGTCTTGGCCATGTCTCTCTTGAAAAAGAGATTTTTAATCTCAATAAAACACACCTGGTTCAACAAAACCAGGTGTATTGGGGTGGACTGGGGTTACCTAGCAACCCCAGTTGAGCCAAGCCCCGTTACCTAGCAACCATAATGGAATTCCAGCATGTTTGTTCAGCTGGTTTTACTGCTGTGTGTGCTGTACAATGGCTGCTGAAAAGGACAAGTGTTTTGTTGTTGATTTACCATCCAGAAACCATTTGCTGCTTTCTTGTTGGTTGTGCAGAAGGATCCACTTCTGCTTTTCAAAGACGTACAGTTGTATAATTGCGCATCTATTTGCAGCCATGTTCAGATGCGAGTGTAAACATTGAGTTGGTGGGCGTGGCCAGCAGCAGATTATTTAGATTTAAAGTGACAAGACGTAGTGTTGCTAAGTCCATTTATCATAAACAACTTTGGGGTTGATTTTTTTTTTCTAAAGTGGCTTGAAATTTAATAAGTTACTTTATTTTAGGGCTTGTTTTTGAACATGAAGTTACTTATTTGGACTTGACTTTCTTTCCAAAAAACAATTATCTCCCAGCTTCCACAATAAAGCAAATCTCTAATGGTAGGTAGAGTTTGCAGAGGAGTATCATATGTGATACGCATAGACTACACTTTAAAATCTCCTGAATTTACGTATATCCACTTAAAATAATCAGATAAACCAGTTTTACTTGTGTCAAAAGTTTTGGCAAGAAATTAACTCCATATAGCTGGTTATCCTGTGTATCAAACCCATTTTTCCATAATTTGTATGTGGTATCAAATAGGCAAAAACTGTATTTTTAGTGTTAAAATACAGTTTATATTTGCTTCTGCAGGCGTTTTCAGCCGACGTTTCTCCTGCAGAAAGCTGGGCTGTCACATCAACATTTTCTCCTTACGAAGACGGTAACTGTGATTAAAAGCAACTGCATGTTCATTAGAGGAACTGTCTTTAAAAATGCAAATGGCAGGATCGAGCTGAAGAAGCATTACGAACTGCAGGCCTGACGTTTGACACGGCAGCATTACTCACATGTCCGATGTAATATAAAACGATTTAATCTCGACGCACCGCTGATGCGGTTTGATGCCCCGGCTCGGTTTTTTTTTTCTTTTCGTTTTTCCTGCATCGTCTCTGTGAGTTTTGTTGTGCAAGAGGCCCAGGCACAATGGCGGTGTTGTGGCATTGCTGCTAATGCCTCCTGAATGTGGCAGTGGAGGTTTAAAGAGCGCACTCAAAGGGCTCTCTGATCAAAGGAGTGTTTCATCTGTGAGTTCTGCTGCAGTGTCGAATGCCAGAGACGTGTTATGACAGAGATCTGATGTGAGGAGAGAGACGGCTCCGTCTCTGATGACCCCTCTGCACAAAACAAGAGAGAATAAACCGAGAATCAGAGTGCTAACAGCTACTGGAAGGATTACAGTGAATCCACAACAAGCCAAATCACCGCTTCACGCACGGACGATTAACTCTTTACGTCGCTCTGATGTGAAACAGTTACAAATTACGTAAAAAACAAAAGCAAAAAATATCTAAGATTGGAAAAAATGGTTAAAATATCAAAATTATATCTTAGACAGTTCATGACAGACTGCCAAATTCTTACAAAAATTCTCTAGATTTTGAATCTTTAGCGTATTACGGTGGCTTGCAGAAGTATTCATACACCAACACACAGTGCTCTACAACGTGAAGATGATTCTAAACGTTTTTTACATATTATAAATTTGAAAAGTGCGGTGTGAAAAAGTATTCAGCCCCATTGAATTAATACTTTGTGGAACCACCTTGTGTTGGTCTTTCACATAAAAGTCCAATGGTGTATTTTTATTTTATTTTTGTGGTTGTAATGTGACTAAATATGGAAAAGTTCAATGGGTATGAATACGTTTGCAACCCACTGTCGCTGGGTCATTGAACCCCAGAAAGCAAAACTTCATGCCCTGATATAAACACATTAAAGAACCTAGAAAACACCCAAAGCCATTGACCTCTAGAGATACAAGGTCATTCCTAAGATCTTTGGACTCCAATTTCTTTGTCAACAGGCAACATTTCACTGGAGTGAACAAATGTTATGTATGTGGAACCACAAGGTTCAATCCTTGGGCCTCTCCTATTTAGTATCTATATGTTCAGGTTACAACAAGCAACAAGATCAGCTATAACTATGACACACAGCTCATTAGTTATGGAGGCGCCAGAACTTTCTCCAGCTGGACAAAAATGAAACTGAAGATATTATTAAAGTCCTAAAACACGATTAATCATTTCACCCCTAGCAAAGCTTTTAATTGCACCCAAAACTTCAAGTTGGTGCACCAACGAGTAGATGTGGTCCTAGTTACCATGACGACAAAAAGAACCCAGATTATCACTGAGTGTTGGATGTTTTGTGAGAAAATTTCAATTTAATTTATTTTTCAATTATGGCTGTAAAAAAAACAGTCCATGGGCCACAAATGGCCCAGGCACCCCACTTTGACCACCCTCACTCATCCTCTAGAGCTTCTTACTTTTTAAACCGGTCGAGCTTTTAAAATGCACCATTCTGATCCTTTCTGATACATTTCAACAGATGAGCAGCAGGATTCACATTGCTTAACGTTTTCTGAAGCACCAATATATGAGCAGAGGCTTTTATTATTTTTTTTAGGTTAACTGTCCATGAAGCCCCACTGTTAATCTTTGCTGCTTCTGCTCAAAACCAGCAGATACAGAAAAAGAGATAACACACTTCATTTAATCTGCTCAAATAAAACAAAATGGCCGAATGGTTCTTCCACATAACGTCTGAAATCGCTGAATATTTGTTTAAAACAGAAGCATATGAACTGTAATCTTCTCAGAAGGAGCAATAAAATCTGAATTTTATTGTTGCAGCAAAAAGCAGAGGCAATGTTGGTCTGTTTGGAACAAAAAATGCATCTTTGGTCACTTTAGCACAAAGCTGAGAGCCATCAATCAATCGGTTGTTCACTGCATCACAGGATAGTGTTGTAATTCATCCCTTTGTGTCAGGCTTTTCTCAGTCGGCTTCTTCTCCTTCTGTAGGTGATTTTCCACACCTCAAAAGGAGGTTATCTGTGCTGCTGTGTGGGAAGGCAGAGCAGCAAAGCAGAGAAAGAGGCTTTCCAGGGGGAAAAAAGTGGTTCCCATCCCCCAACTCATCATTTCCTACGTCCAAATTTCAACTTCTGCTGCAACAAACACTTCATTTAAAGATGGAATCAAAGAAACTGACACATTTTTACATGTTTCTATACAAACCAGCTGCTGCATTCTAAATTTTGACACAAATTTTATGCTGAATAGGAACTTTGAAGTCATCAACTGAGCATCCACCTCACAGGGTGCTGGTCAGCTCCTCTAGACTAGCAGCAGCAGCCATTAGCAAACACCTAGTGGGACTGTGAGTCTGCTGAGCTCCTTCTACAAACTACTTCTCACTCCAACGGTCCTAAGTACGATTGTAAACAGCAAAATGAGAGGCATTGTTGTGATGACGTAATAAAGGCAAAGTGTCAGAAAGAAATTGGAGCTTCTTAAAGGAAACCTATGATGCAAAATTCACATTTCTTACTTCCATTGAGTCTCTACTGCGTTTAAAAACAACCCAAGCGCTTAAAAAAAATCCACACCGATGATTTTTGGTAATAAGTTCATGCTTTTTGGTGTCGTGAAAAAGAGCCATTTTAAAAACCTTTGGAATGTAACGACACGAATCAGCACACAATAACTGTTACCTAGCAATGCCAGAGGAGTTCCGCACCATTACCTAGCAACCGGAGCTCTAGTATGTTTTATCAGCTGGTTTTACCACTGTATTTGCTGTATAATGGCTGCTGGAAAAGACAAGTGTTTTGTTTTTGACTTCCTATCCAGAAGCCACTTTCTGCACCTTTGTTGGCTGCACAGGAGGCTCCACTTCTGCTTTTCAAAGACATAAAAAAATGGATTAAAATCTCATTATCTAAGAATAATTTTGTGCAAAAATGTAAAGAATATGTTTTTTTTATTACATAGACCTATCCTAAACTTTTTAAGCTTTTTCATGAAGCATCCATCCATTTTCTTTACACCCTTGTCCCTTAGTGGGTTTGGGAGGGGTGCTGGTGGCTATCTCCAGCTAACATTCCAGGTGAGAGGCGGGGTCACCCCAGACAGGTCGCCAGTCTGTTGCAGGGCAACACAGAGAGACACATTCACACCTAGGGACAATTTGGAGAGGCCAATTTGTTCTTTTGGTACCTGGAGAAAACCCACACATGCAGAAAGACCATATGTGGGATGAATACCAACACTATCCTGGGCTGGGAATTGAACACAGAACCTTCTTGCTGCAAGGCAACAGCTGTACCAACTGTGCCACTGTGCAGCCCTCCAGGAAGCATAATAGGTCATATTAAATCTAATTTTATATCTTGTTTTGCAGTGAAAACGTATTTTTTCACACACAAAGTTGTGAAAACAGAATACCTGTGTACCAGATTTCAGAGGGAAGAGCTGGTTTTAGTCGAACTGAGCCACGGATTGTTAGGATGTGTTTTTAACACTGACTATCAATTAAACAAAGCCGATTTCAAGATTCCTCTCATTAACTTCAAAGCAGAGATCTGTGTTCGGTCAGAAAGTCAAAATTCCCATAGGAGTCTCATGAAACAAAAGGAGAAGCTGCTCATTCGCAGAGATTAAAAAGCAAGATAATCAAACATGCACAATAGTTTATGCTTTCAAACATTACTGAAGGTGAATTTGTCAGAATTTACATTTCAAACACAATTTAGCACAAAAAACAAGGATGACTGACATCTACAAAGCTGGAAGTCTTTCTATTATTTATCAAAGTAGGCAGTTAGCACATAATGAATTAATAAGGCAATTGTGTTTAAGTGAGAGTTTCCATTCAGCTCCTTTTTGAAATGTACATTTGACAAATATCACAGCGTTTTCTGCAGCCAGACTGCAAATATTCATGGACTCTTCTGAAAAATTAAAGAACCAACACAAGAAAAAGTTACTCAGGATGCACAAAACAATATAAATAAAACTAAAATCTATTTTATCACTGGGCATCACTTGATTTATTTATGGTTAAACTCTGGTTAAACCAAAATTAACCATATTTTATTAATTTCTCAACAAATTTAAGAACTTATACTTTATACATTTCTGGACTTTTTTGTTTCAAGCAGATGGAAATATAAATATGTGCACATTTTTTAATAAGAGGCCCCCTTTAAATGTGACAAAAAAAGAATAAATCTGTAAAGGAGAAAACTTTGCATTTTCCAGATTTCTTCTGTTCTGTCTGCATATTTGTAAACAAAGCTGTTTAGGCCGCCTGCCCATTGAAATATGAACATTTCTTTGGGTAATTAGAGGAAATAGAATAAACCCTTCTGCATTACAGCTCCAGGATATTCTGACATGGAAAGCTGCACTGACAAAATAACCTTAATACTCATCTTTTTAGATTAGCGAAACAATGCCTGAGCTGGAAGGGGTGAAAAAAAAAAGAAAAGATGACTGCCGACCTGACAGGGAGCCAACCTGAAAATTGCTTTTGGATTAATATATTTAAAATATGCATTCACATATATCATTTACCTCAGATGATGGGCTGGCTGTAATTTTCTCTGTAAAACCAGACTTGGCCGAAATGAAAAAGGAGGTCACATTAATGTAAATGTATTTTCTGCATTCAGCTAAGGATTTCATCCAATTTGGTTTCCAGTAAAAGAAGTCAGAGTCCACTTTCTGCTCAGGGGCTCAATTTAACACACACACACACATGGGCGCGCACACACACACACACACACACACATAGAGAAAATGAGTGGCAGAACAATGCAGAACATTTTCATGCAATTAATACATTTGTATTAATATTAGTTTTTACAACCATTCTGAGATTATAATACAGTTCAATTCAAATTTAAAAATGCTAAAACATTAACATAATGCATTTTATAAGTTTCTTTAAAGAGTTGTGCCAGGAAGTATCTCCAGTCCAGCTGCTCTGGCTAAACCACTATCTGAAGACACTGTTGTTGTAAAACATGAAAACATTGAAAATGCAGCTTTTATTTTGATAATCCATTTCTGGTTGTTGGCAAGTGAATTTTCAAACGAGTTCTAAGCTAAATGTTTAACTTAAAGTTAAGGTAAACATTTGTAAACTAACAATTTAGTTTACTAACAAAATATTTAGCTCCAAACTAGAACAGAACATTTAATTTTTCTGAAAGAAATTAATCTTCAACACAACTATAAAGTATTCAAAAAGGACATAAAAACAAGATAAAAATCATAAAGATGTTTAAATACCTCTGCTGTTAAACGCTGTAATTGTGGTCATATTGAATGATTATAATATTTAGCTTGCTAACTAAATGTGGAGCTACATATTGAGCTTATTTGCAAATTAAAGTAAGCTGGAGCTAATTTTAGCTTGATAACTAAATATTGAGCCAAATATTTAGTTTGCTAACTAAGCATGGAACTAATTATTTAGTTTGTTAACTAAATACGGAAATAAATATCTAGCTAACTTGCAAAAAATATTTCGTTTAATAACTAAATATAGAGCTAAATATATGTGAAGCATTTTGCTTGCTAACTAAGCATGAAGCTAAATATTTAGCAAACTAAATATTTAGTTAGCCAATTAAATATTTAGATAAATATCTGGCTTGCCAACTAAATATGGAGTTAAATATTTAGATTACATGCTAAATATTCAGTTTGCTAGCTAAATATATGCTAAATATTTGGATTGCTAGTTAAGCAGTTAGTTTGAAACTGTTAAGAGAATGGTGAAAATATGTTTTTTTTTATGACAGGGTGTTAATTTTTCACTGTAATTTTACAAAGAGCACCTCATATTCTTTTCATTTGTGAACAATAAATTTGCATTTATTGACTTTTTAGTAATTATTCTGAACGCAGTTGGTTGGATTGCTTTGCATTTAGTGTTATAAGAGAAAAGGGGGTTAAAATATTTAAAAAGCATCATTTTACTTCAAGTCTGAATCCCTCTGTAGCTCTATAGTACATGCTATTGAAATAAATACATGGAAGTTTGTTATTGTTGTGTGGAAGAAAATGTTTTTTACGCTTTAAGAAGATCGGATGTATCTCTTTAAATGTTGTTGAGATGAACAAATGGACTAAGGAGGAAAATAGGGAAACACTTCAATAATAAATAAGGGTATCTGGGACAGAGTCCAGTCATAGCCGCAGGGGTTTGTGTCCCAATATTTCAGCCATAAAATGCATCTTTATCCCCACTTTTATTCCTCTCTTGTCCCACAGAAACACTCCCACCAGCACAGCAGGTTGGCTCTCTGGATCGTCTCCATGAAAAGTTGAAAAGCGAACAAACACGAGTCGCCACCATGTCGTGGGAGTTGAAAGAGAAACAAAATGGCCGCGAGGTGGTGGTGTGTTTTTTTCCAGACTCTTGGAGGTTGATTGAGCGCTTAGAAGATAAGCTCGGTGACATTAGATATCCCGGTGGGCGGGGGAGGGGAGGTTAATCTCATTCTCCGTGATGATGTATCCGAAGCGACTCTTTTAGCCGCTGGTGTCGACTCTGAATACTCCTTGGGTTCCAAGGGCAGCGGGAAGTGTCCGCTGGAGCCGCTGCATTGATTGCTCCGCGATTTGATTAAACCCTCGGCTCTTCTCCAAATGTAAGACAATAGCATTGAGATAATCCCAACTTCCCTCCTCAGGTCAGAAGTAATGGGGTTTAACGACATAGCTGTGCGCTCATGTAACACCTCTGGACACTTTTGAGTCATCCCAAACTTTTACAAACTGTTGGAAAAGAAAGAAATCGCACCACACTGCAAAAAGACAAACGCAGTTTTGGTCTAGTTTCTATCACAAATATATTAGTACGCTTGAAATAAAACAAAACTAACTTACAATTAGCTTTTCAGCTAGACATAGTAGTCTGTTTTAAGTCAATAATTCATTAATATTGATGAAAAATACTCCCACTGACAGATCATTTCACTTGCTACCAATGACCCGTTAAAAAAACGCCCAACTGTTAAGCGACTGCCCGGTTACCTAGCAACCCCAGCCAAGCCGTTTCCTAGCAACCACAGGGAAGCCCAGTCCCGTTCTGCCCATCTAGCTGAAAGTTACTTTTAAGTTACTTTTGTCTTATTTCAAGCGCACGAAGATATTTGCACTGGAAACTAGACCAAAAATATTTGGTAAAATCCCAAATATACCAGTGGATCCCAAATGGCTACAAAAACAATTAAGATCTAATATTTAGTAACAAATCTCGAGGTAGATAATAAGTGCTTAATATTGATAAAAAAGTACAATTACCATTTGGAGATTATTTATCTTACAACAAGACATGTTCCCATATTATAAGTGAAATGGAACTAGAACTTTTTAAATAAGTATTAACAAATAGATTACTTAAAAATACCTCGTGTATGTTGCTGAAAAGTTACTTGTAAGTTAGTTTTACTTTAATTCAAATATATTAAGATATTTGCACTAGAAACTAGACAAAAACACTTGGTAAGATTTTGTGTTTTTGCAGTGCAAGTATTTTATCTTTGGAAAGCCCGTGTTTTATTTGAGTTTACTTTAGCTGTACACTGGAAAAACACAAAATCTTACCAAGTACACTTGAAATAAGACAAGATAAACTGATGGTATTTTTATTTAATTGTTAAACTTTATTGCAAATAGTTTAAGTGGCAAACCAAAAAGGCGACTGACTTTAGGAATTATAGGCTTAAAACAAGCTCCTATATCATTTTGAAAAGTTAGTTTTGTCTTACTTCAAGCGTACAAAGATTTTTGGACTAGAAACTAGACCAAAAATACATGGTAATACTTTGTGTTTTTGCAGTGGAAGGAGAAAACCCGCTCCCGGATATACACAGCATATCCCAAATGGCTGCAAAGATAATTAAGATCTAATATTTAGTGAGGAATCTCAAGGTAAACATCTCAACGGCCCGGCGGTCTCTAGTGGGTCATATCATCCCAAAGGGCAAACTGTTAAATAGGATCCGAGTTCATCTTCTGAAGCCCGTGGCCAACATCTTTATTGGCCCTCATTAGCAGCCGTCCTGTACAAAGTTATTCACTCACTGATTACAGAACCAGGCTCAGGGCAGGAAAACCGCAGCCCGGGAAATCATTAATTGATGATCCTGCGATTCCAGTCCTGCTTAATGTGTTTCTCCAAGCAGGAAGTAGAAAGAGCGGACTCAAACCAACAGCTTTAGTTTCAAACGTCCTCCCCTCCATGAGGTCTTTTTTCCCTGCATTTCTTCAGGAAAATACCTCATTGTAGATTATTCCCTTCTTAAAGCAGAAAATCATGGGAAAAGGTTGGACTAAATTTAAAAAAGAAAATCAAATGACATCCTAAAACCATTCCTCAAGTGGAGAAAACAAATAACATCTTTGCTTTTATGGTTCGTAATAGAAAAAATCAACCGAAAACTACAAAAACGGGTGTGTTACATTGCAAAAAACAAAATCTTACCAATTATTTAAGCGTAGTTTCAAGTGCAAATGTAGCAATGTGAAACCGGAAGTTTATTATGGTAGGAAATTAAAAGAGCACCGGTAGCTTTTATTTTGAAAAGTCGGCAGAGCAACTTCAAAACACCAGGTAATTTCCGGTTTGGTATTATTATTTTATTTGCATTTAATGTGTTGTTTTGATTGTAATTGTTAATAATTATCTTTAATGTTTAGCATATTAAGCTCATAGTTTGTTATTTTGAGAGTCAGTTCGGTGTTTAAACAGAAAAGTTAACAGATCGTACCATTATGGCGGGCGAATTGTTTTCCCATGCTAACGGAAGGCCTCTTGGATTCCGTTGGAAAAAGTACGAGGGTTTCTTTTTCTGTGCTTAATATATGTATTTTAAGTATAATAAATGATAGTTCAGCGTCTTATGGAGCAGTTAAGCTTTGTTGAAGAGCGGTAGGACTGTGTTAGCAGCTCTTATGTTACATGAAACATTGCTAACAAAGTTGCTGAAATAGTATTGCTGCTGGTTAAACAGGCGCTGATTCTGACTATTTTCTGTTATTTTAGTGCAAGAGCATTAAAAGCATCTTCAAATCAGTTGTTATGAACTACGCTAAACAAATATACAAATATATTATTTGTCCCAAACAAAATGCTTCTTACCTGGAGGAACTGAATCTCCGACAAAGAGATTTGTGGAAAATATTCTTTAAAAAATAGCTACGTGTCGTCACTGGGGGACATGCGCTAAAGATACGTTTTAGCGCATTTAAAGTTTCTTTCTAAAGTAGTAACTTTTCAGGCATTTGGGGAAAATAATACAGCCTGACAGACGTGATCTAAATATAGTTCAGTTTTGCTGTTTAAGTATTTTGTGTTCCATTACTAATTGCTCACTCACATTTTGCAACTGCAAAATTTGTCCAACACAACTATGTCGAGAACGACACATTAGTACAATGATAGAAAACTTTGGGCAGTCAAATGTTTGGAAGATTAAAAAATATAACAATAGTCAAATAGATGGCCACCAGCAATGCCTATCTTGAGCAGCAGGACAACCTAATAAAAGTATGACACACGTTAATTTTTGCAAAGCAATTTAGCACTCTTTATATTGATTGGTTTGGGATCAGACCATTGCGTTTTAGTGTCAATTTCTCAGTGGTTTCCCACAAATAATTTCATAAACTTAATGTATGATATGTTGGAAATTGTTTTGCTTTTCTTCAAAAACAAAGCAAAACCTATAGATTGGCTGAAAAAGGAAAGAATGAAGGTGTTGCAAGAGCCCAGTGAAAGTCTGGACCGCAGTCTGATTGAACTGCCAGGAGCTTGAAGAGAGCTGTGCAGAAACGAATGTCTAACTCCAAAACACTGCAGCAAAGTTGGAAAGAAAAGTTAACAGTGAAAGACTGATAAAGTCGGACAGAAACAACTGCAGGTAGATATTACTGCGAGATTTCTTAGAAATACTTCTCAGCCTCGTCGCTGTTTGGTAAAAGGTAAAGAGGAATCTGTTGTGTTTTTCTAACATTTGAGGTTTAATTTGAGAGAGTACATAAAACCTTTAAGAATGCATCTTTCCCATGAACACTGTTGATCTGTTTAATAATTGGCTTTGTCTTGCATTAGGAGACAAAACTTAGAATGTTTGAAATGTCTAAAGTGAGCAGGATTATAATGGTGCATTAAGGCCATTTTTGATCTAAAAAGGAGAATAATTTCACCAAACTACTCAAATTTGGAGATTAAGCTGAGGAATTTTTTTTTTACTTTCTGAGTTTGAAAAGTGAAAACTTTGAAGAAAAAATCTAAAATTCTGAGATCAATCTGAGAAATTTTCTACAAAAAACTTAGAAATTTCAAAGGTAAAAAAGATCTGATTAAACTCAAAACTTCTGAAGTGTTTCTAGCATTTTTTTATTTTATTTTTAAAGCTCATAAACTTGCAGGTTGTTTACAAAAAAAAATTCCGAGATTACTCTCGAGGGTTTTTTTTTCTAGAAAACTTTTGACTTTTCAAACTCCGAAATTTCTACATTTGTTTTGGTAAAAAAAAAATTCTGAAATTAATCTAAAATTTAAAAGATTTTGGTTGAAATTGACCTTTTTTTCTGTCTCCAATGGCCTTAATGCAGCACTCTAAACCTGCTCGTGGAAATAGTAGTTTACAGAAAATTTCCAAAAGTTGAACATTTTTGACATTTAAAACTCAAAAATGTCAAATCTTTGAGTTTAGCGCTCTATTTACTGATTGGTTTAGGATCAGACCATTGGGATTTAGCCTAAACTTCTCTGTGGTTTCCCACAAATAATTTTTGTGGGAAAAATTATTTAGAAAAAAAATTGCTAAAGTTTTTTTAGCAATTTTCTGAGCTCCAAAAGTCAAAATTTTCTAGCAAATTTTTACTTTTGAGCTCCGCAGTCACATTTTGGAGCTCAAAATTTCTAGAAAATTTTCTGGTTTAATCTCATAAATCTTCTGAGATTTTTCTTGCAAATTTTCAACTTTTCAAACTCAGAAATTTCCTTGTTTTTCTAGAAAATTTCTGAGATTAAATAGAAAATTTCAGAGTATTTTTCTAGCAAATTTCTAACTCAGAACTTTCCTTGTTTTTTCCAGAAAATGTAAGATTTCTTTTCACAAAAATTTTTGACATTCGGAGCTCAGGATTAATTTCTGAATCTAAATCTTTCAGATTTTTTTAGTGGACATTTTCTCCTCCTTTTTTAAATTTCTTCCTACAATAGCTCCAAGTCATCGTGGTAGCAGGTTTGGTGCCTGTAAGACAATAAAACCCTCCGCCTCCTGATAGGAGAGTGATTCCTCTGACAGGTTGAGTTTTGTGTTTCTGGGAAAGCGATCTAATTTAGACGCAGTAAAATCAGTGATCCTGCTGAGGTGACGCCTTCTTCTTCTGCTGCATCTTTTTTTGTCTCGGCTCCACAGTTTTCCACAGCTTTTCCCGTCAGCTCAGCTCACTCCATTAATTTCCTCAGAAGTGCCGCTGAATGCTCCCGTAATGACGACAATTAACCAGGAATCGCAGTAATATTAAAGACCAGAATCAGCGCGCATCAGCCAACTCTGAATGCTAATTGACTTGATTGTTATTAATTTTGACATTACATTCTAATTAAAGATGGTAAAACACTGATATTATTTTCTTTTCATTTTATGCTGGGAGATTAGGGAGGCCATTGATCACACCTGAATAACTCTGTGTGTGTGTGTGTTGCTAATTAAAGACCGAGATTGCAATTAAGATAATGAGTCCAAGTTTTTAATTGAAGCACGCAAACATGTTTTTTTTAACCCTGTCAGTCAGAAAAGATTCACAAGAAGAGTTTAATACACGGAGACATCCTGAAATAAAAATAGAAATGCCAGTTTTTCTGTCTCTGCTGCTAAAATTGGTTATTTTGGGTGGAAAGTACTTTAAGCAGCAGTCTAATTTAAACACTCACGCCACCTCATATCATCTACCTGTCTTTTAAATAGTTTTGTTTTCCTTCATTGTCTCCCTATCTTGTGTTGCAGGCGCAGCGTCTCCACCCGCCACTTACAACCCGTCTCCAGGGCAGAAGCAGACAACCCACCTGCAGAGCGCTCTTCCAGGATCCGCTCCATCCAACCAGTCTGCAACAAATCATTGCTCAAGCTGTTTAATCTCACCGAAGAGGCTGAGTCTTCTCCTGCTCTATTTTAAACACAAGTTGAATCCATTTTTCTTCACCAGAGCTTCGGCTCAGACTCTGAAAGAATATTTTAAATGGGACACGTTAAGGAAAATTCACCTTTTGTATGTTTTTGTACTTCCATTTCGGTCTTTATTAATTCTAAAAGCAACCAATCAGCCATTTTTCACAATAAATTAATATTTTTTGGTGTCTGGAAAATGGGCCGTTTCAAAAACTTTTGGAGTATAACATAACAAATCAGCAGGCACTGACCGTTACCAAGCAACCCCAGCAGAGTTACCTAGCATCTGTTACCTAGCAACCCAAGCTGAGCTCCAGCACGCTTGGTCAGCTAGTTTTACTGCTCTATGTGTTTGTTTATTTAAGTCAAGTATACACTGCCAAAACACAAACTCACACCAACCCTACTCGGTAAGGTTTTGTGTTTTTACAGTGTCCAGAACTAGTTACTAAATTAACTGAAGCTAGCTATATCATAAAGTGAATTGTATTGATTTTACACTGCAAACACACAAAGTCTTACAAAGTATTTTTGTCTAGTTTCTAGTGCAAATACCTTCACATGAAAATAGATAAAAAAATAACTAAAAAGTAACTTTTCAGAAAAATATAGGAGCTTGTTTTAAGTTAATAATTCCTTAATACTGATTTAAAAATAAGTTCCAGTACAGATTATTTCACTTAAAACATGGGAAAAATGTGTTACTATAAGTGAAATAATCTACCGGTGAAACTAGTACTTTTTTAAAATCAGTGTTAAGGAATTGCTGACTTCAATCCAGCTCCTATATTTGGCTGAAAAGTTACTGATAATTTAGTTTTGTCTTATTTTAAGTGTACTAAAATATTTGCACTAAAAACCACACAAAAATACCTTGTTAGATTTTGCTTTTTTGCAGTGTTGTAGGTCACCATTACATTACAGCACAAGACCAATTATACTATCACACTAGGTTACTAAACTTGTTATATTAAGCCATTAATTATTCATTAAGCTCATTGTTTTACTTGGTGATAATAGTGCAGTGTAACACAAGAAGAAATCTACCTTTTTTTAACATGTTAAACAGGTGTTATCATGACAAAACTCTAATAAAACTGTTGTGGTTTAAAATACAGCGGAACAGAAGGATGGAGTAATATTTGAAATATTTCAGAATTATTTATTGATGTTTTCCTGTTTTGCAGCTGAAGGGCAGAAAGCTGTTTATTAATAATTTGATCTGTTTCATTTTTGTTTGCAAAGTTAATGCACACCTCATCGACATCTGTCCAACCATGAACTAATTCAATCTTTTCAAATTATCAACATGCTTTTATTAGATTTTTCAGTCGAATATTATTTTGTTCCTGCAACTAATGATTCATTATTTCCTTTGTTGCTTTAATGGAAACACTATGAATGTCTTTGAAGTAGCTTAGGAAAACAACAGAGCTATGTTTGGGTGTTATTTCATATTTTTCGCCTTGGATCTCCTGCAGATTCACAACCCGACCTGATTTTTTGCTAATGAATGAAAAGTTGGAGTCCATGCTGGTTCCAGACGTTTCTGCACCATGACGTTGCGCTGCAGTTGGAAGGATTCGACCTAATTAAAGGGAACGTCCTGATGCAGCGGGGCATCCCAACGTTGTTCCTTTGATTGGAGTGGCAGTCAATTTATTACCGGATACGGCCGACCAACATTTACCTCCGTACAGCGGGCCTCTCGCTTTCTGTACTTCATGCAGCAAATGTAATTTGTCATTCATTATGTATTTTTTTTTTTATTTTATGTTAGCCTCAGTGGGTCATCTTAGCTGAATCAGAGTTGATGTGAATTAAAATGTGACTCTGAATTTAGGTTAAAGATGTTCATGAAATGTAGTAATTTACTGCAAAACACAAAGTCTTAAGTATTTTTGTTTAGTTTCTTGTGGAAATATTTAATTAACTTGAAATAAGAATAAATTAACTCTCAAGTAACTTTTAAGCAAAAATAGCTTGGTTTAGGTTTTTAAAAAATTACTTAGTATTGATGAAAAAGTACTAGCTCCAACGGGATTACGATTGTACAAAAAACAGAGCACATTTCTGCCAAAAAACTTAGAAATTTTGAGATAAATCTCACAAATTTTATTTAAAAAAAAAACTCAGAATTTTCTAAGTTTAAAGTGTAAAATTTACGAGAAACAAACTCAGAAATGTTGAGATTAATTTCACATATTTTATTTTTAAAAAACTGAAATTTTCTGAGCTTGAAGTGTAAAATTTGCAAGAAAAAAACCCCCTGAAATTTTGATCTGCCAGGGAAACTAAGTTTTTTAATAAATATTGATCAATTATTGACTTAAAACAAGCTCCTATATCTTGCTGAAAAGCTACCTGTAAGTTGGTTATTTTTGTCTTATTTGAAATGTACAAATGCATTTGCAGTGGAAAGTAGATCAAAATACTTGGTAAGATTTTGTATTTTTACAGTGTAGCTGAATCATTGGCAGCTGCTATAAATTGCAGGTATTATAATATAGATGAAGGTTTATGATTGCATTGCACCCAGCCATTTTATTTGGACTTTGCGTTTTTGGTTAGCTACCTAAAATATTTTCACCTAAAATGTAAAAGTTAAATAAAAAGACTATCAGTTTAACTCCTTTAAAGTCAGTTTTGTCTTATTCCAAGTGTACTAAGATATTTGCTTTTAAAGCTAAACAAAAACCGGACTTTCTAGAAAATCAAGCTAGAGTTTGATTAAAGCAGACTAAACACAGACCTGGTAAGGAATCTGTGGCAGTGATAAGATTCAACTTTGATTTTCTTCTGCAGATCTTCTGTCAACAATCTAATCTCTTACAGGATAACAATGCTGCAAGAATCCTTTATTAGTGCACTTCGGATCGTTATCCTGCTTCGGCGTAGAGGAACTCGGGACGTCTCTCCTCCCATGCTCAAACCTAAACAGAGTGGCATATTTATGGATATAAATATGTTATTTTTCTCTACTTGTCGTTGAGCAAATGTGGGCAGCTGAGGCTCGGTGTAGAGGCTTTGATCCTCCAGTAGGAGAATGGGTGGTTCACCCTTCAGTCCTGTCAACTAAGAATAAAAATGCTGCATATGTAGAAAGCAAAATTTTGGGGTGAACACACAAAAAATGCTGTGAAAAAGCAGTTTGTAGAGGAAAGATAAGGAGTGCTCTACAAGTGTGGGCTATTTTCAAAATGCAGACTTATCAGAACGGTGGGTGAAGGTATAAAAGTAAAGGCAGCAATGCTTATGGTGGATATGTTTCCTTATGTTATGATTGTTAAGAAGATTTTCATTTCTTCTTTTTAGAAAGTTCATATAAATAAAAAAAAGTACCAAACAAATTACAGCAATTCATTACAGAAGGTTTGTCTTTCAGTAGTCATAGTAATCTAGTCCCTAACACATAATGTTACCAAGTATTTTTGTCTAGTTTCTAGTGCTAATATATTATTACACCTGAAATAAGGCAAAACTAGCTTACAAGTAACTTTTCAGTAATGGGTAGTCAATAATTCCTTACCATTGTTGAAAAATACTTGTTCCACCGGCAGATTATTTCACCTACATGTGGAAAAATGTCTTATCTTCGTTCCTGCTGCCACCAACGGGCCGTTTTAAAAACGTGCTAATAGTAAAGTCACATTCGACGTGCCCTCCGCCGTTACCCAGCAACCTCACCGAAGCCCAGGCCCGTTACCTAGCAACCTCAGCGAAGCCCAGGCCCGTTACCTAGCAACCTCAGCGAAGCCCAGGCCCGTTACCTAGCAACCTCAGCGAAGCCCTCATTTTTTTCTCCAGAAACTTCCGTTCTATGCCGGCTTGAGGAACAAAGCAGTTTGACTGTCAGAAAGATTAACGACAATAACATTTCAGTAAATTATTTTAACATATTTTATAACAATGATTGGAAAACAGATTAGATTTTATGATAAAATATCATTTAAAATTTATGATTTAAAAAATTTGTCAATATTGTAATTTTTTTCCACTTTTTTCCTCATCTTCTCTCCAACTTTCAGCAAAATTCAGCATAGCTGTCTGTCTGTGTGTGACAGGAAACTTTAACTTTAATTTCACTGTCTTTTAAAAACGGTCCAACCAAGGACTAGGTTTGTAAATTAGTGTATGGATACAAGTCCTGTAACAATGGTTACTCTGTTTTTAAAATGTCACATTATTTAATGTGTTACCCTTGATTAAATGAATTTGAATTGAAAACTCATGGATGCATACAATCAGTGTTTCAACGGCTTTGTAAAGGACGTACCAAGTCTTCACTTTAATAATAAGATTCTGGTGACTGGGAGAGTATTTGCTACTTCTGCAGTAATTATTACAGTGAATATCACTGATAATTTTCTTACCAATTGCCTTCTTCTCAAAATTATTACAATATATCACTGGTGTCTGAGCAAGTCTTTACCTTGTAAAAGTTAGCATAGCATATCGAAACTAACCACTGCAGAGATGTATTAAATCATGAACAGAAAAGACATTTAAAAAAAAAATTATATGTATAAAATATGTATATATTTTAACTGGAATAAAGGTGATTGGAGAGTTCAGCACTCATTGTTTGAGATCCTGCCAAACCGTCTGCACGGTTGAAACATCTGTTTGTCCATCACGAAAGCTTTGTGCATTTAAATGAATATTTCTCGATAGTCACGCATACTCAATTTTGCCTACTAAGATGGCTGTCAGCTACACAGTTCTCAGAAGTGTAACATCACATGAGAACTATGTATTACTCCAATGGATCAATTCATTGGAAGCACAGAACTTTGTCCTGGCTTTCTTCTTCCCAAAATTTGAGGACAAAACAACCAAAAACAGCTAATTTACAAAATGGTAGGCTACCAAGATGTCCGTCAGCTGCAGTAGTGTGACGTCACATGAAAACTGTGTAGGGCGTTGAATCAAATTATTGGGAAGCCCAAAACTTTGTTCCGGCTTTCTTCTTCCCAAAATTTGAGGACAAACCAACCAAAAAAAAAAAAGAAACTAAGTTACAAAATGGCGAACTGCCCAGCTAGCAGTTTTGTTGAACTTCATTTCCAAACATTGCTTTGTGAACCTCAGTTTTTCACCAGATGGCTTTTTCCGTGTCAAAAGAAAGAGGCCAACATGAATCTTTTTATAACGCTGTTAAAAACATTCATGCTGGTAAATTAGCTGGGTTTAAATTGTCACTCAATCAGACCGAAAATCGCCACCAAGCACGACCTGCATGTGTGAAATGAGTTTTATTTGAGGCCTGTATTTGTTTTTGATTGCTCCTAAGAGGACATTTTACACTCCGTGACAGCTTGCAATTGTGCTGTAAAACCCAAGAGAAGCAAACCCACAAAATCTGTGTTGAATAAGAAAAGAGGGAAGAAACATTTCTGCTTCCTGATTTTTGGATTAATTTTCTTTTTTAAAGTAGGAGTGAATTATTTCCTAATTTGGTGTCTTTTGGGAAATATTTTTGCCTTTTTGTTCCTTTAATATTGAGAACTGGTACCGCTTTTATCTTTTCTGTCTTTATTAGGCATATTCTCCCTTCATTCTTGTGGTTTTTGCTCAATAAATTGACATGTTTCTTCACGTTTGAACAAGAATGAGGATTATAAATGACTTCCTGCAGGTGCTCTGGAATGTAAACATGTCACATTTCTTCATGGGTGTCACATTGCTTTTGATTTCACAAGTTTTTCTCCTCGCAAGCTCTCATAATGACTCAATAAGTAAAAATAATTAGCATTTCTCAGTGGTGTAAAAAAAAAAAAAAAGTAATTAGCACGGCTGAATTAATCAGACAGAAAAATTGCAATCATTTTGCTCTTATTAAGTGCCATTATTTCCCAGACCACCATGAAATTGTTTCTTTTGGTGCTGCATTTCTTTATGCGATTTATTATTAATAATGGTATGTTCTTTTTTAAAATTAAGAAGCAGTGGGCTGCAATTTAACTTTTTCTCTCTTTTTGGATCTCAAGGCCAGTCCAACAGAAAATCTGCACTGTATTACAAAAAAATAGAGCGAGAGGAAGATTTAAATTTGACAAAAAAAAGAAGTTTTTATTAAGATGAATGGGCAAATCAGACCCAGGTGTGTTCAGCAGCAAAGCTCAGCCTTGGATAAATAAAGGCAGCTTTTTCAGGCTGTGAAGGACAAACCTGAATACCTCCATTCATCTGCAGTTCAAATGAACAATTCAGTTAATTTTAAAAAGTCTGCAATTTATAATGAAGTTGCAATATCAAAACTGACCGAAACTTTAAAAGCGAAGGCAGCTTTTTATCATCCAATTTAGCCTCGGTTTAGAAGCAAAATGAAAAGCATTTCTAAGACGCTTTTCACTTCAACTGGGTTGAATTATGTGTTGCAGCCAGTTAGAGACGTGCTATTCAGGTGAGGAAGACTTTTAAAAAGCTTTAAGAGTGAAATGATGATGGATTCATCCTCACACATGCAATATGATGTAGAGAAATGTTCTGGAGCTGCTTAAAGTGCAAAACCAGAACCTTAAAGGCCATAATACGCCCAAGAACAGAGATTTAACACTTCACAACAACTCTGGTGAAGTGTTCAGTTTCCTGCTACAACAGCATTTACAACAGTTTCATAAACCAGACCAAAAGAAAAAAAATACACACAAAAACATGTTGTGATTAAGCTGAAAGAATACAGAAGAGGATTAGAGGTACTAAAAATAAACAAAAAATTCTGACCTTAATTTCAAAATTCTGACTTTTTTCTCAGAATTTTATTTCTCAGAATTCTGACTTTAATCTCAGAATTTTCTTAACTACATTAAGCACTGGTCTTAAATTTTGTTTTGTCAGGACTATTTAATTGCATATTCAGGTTTTTTTTTGTTGTTGTTTTGCCTCGCATTCAAACATATTGTGTATGACTTTATCAGTAACTCACTGCTAATACACTTGCTAGTTAGTTCCAGATCACTAGTTAGTCACTTTAAGGGGTATTCAAACTGTAAGCTACAAGCTAATGGTTGATCAAGCTAACAACTAGGCAGGCTAATAAATACTCAAGCTATGGCTAGTTAGGCTACTCATATTAACAGCTAGTCATCTTAAAGGCTCTTCTAACGGTAATCTGCGCAGCTTCATAGCAAACCAGGCTAAAACATTCTCAAGCATGGATTATTTTGCTTTAATGATATTTAAATATGTTTTGTGGTGTAAAAGCCACAACAACAACAACAGGCTCACACTAATTAGCGACTATGCAAGACAACAACTAGCTAGCTAATGAATCTAACTTATCAATTCAGGCTAATCATTGCTCAAGTTAACAGCTATCTAGGCTAATACATACTCAAGCTATGCCCAGTTAGGGTACTCATACTAACAGCTAGTCAATTTAAGCTGTTCAAACTGCAAGCTATGTAGCATCTTAGCAACCCAGGCTAAAGCATTCTCATGCAACAATTCTGTATGGCTTTACCTTTTGTTGACCCAAAGTGCAAAAGCCACAACATAACAGCAATAGGTAAGAAACTAAACGAGCCCACACTAATTAGTAGCCATGCAAGGGAACCACTACCTAGCTTGCTAGCTAATTAACTAGCTAAGTAGCTAGCTATTCACGTGTCATGGATAAATTTATCGTCACTTGGCTGGACGAAGTTTGTACATTTCTCTAGAGATATAGGTCTTAAATTTCATTTATTATGATCTTTAAAAGTCTTACATTTGAATTGGTGAAACACTAACTTCACTTTGTGTTGATCTATTTACATTTGAAAAAGATAAAAGTTTAGGAATACTTATGCAAGGCATTCTCAAACTTCTTCCATTGCCTTTGTTTAATGTGTAAAGTTCCTGGTCAGTTTAAATTTCTGAGCCATGATCTGGGCTGACCTGTTGCCGATGTGTCTGTTAGCTATGCACACGCCGTGGGTTGTGCTGCAGACCCAAACCCGAAATCTCCCACTAAGCTAGTATGTCCATAATTAGTTTCACAGTGAGAAGAAATCCATTTTCACATGCCTAACAGCTTCCAGCTGTCAGCCACTGCTGATGGATATAGAAGGACCTTATCCCACTAATTACCCAATAGCAAACTTGCCTTTTTTATCCTTCATAGCAAAAGTAGTGTCTTAAACCAGAGTTTAGGTAATTCTTCAAATGGTGAAGTTTACATACGACTTTTTCTGTAGAAAAGGCCCAAATTGGATGATTTGTCAAACAATAAGCGTATTAGGTTTTCAAAAGTAAGTTTTATATATGTTGAATGAGGGCAACTCTGAAAAATTTAATATTTTTTGCATTTTAGGACTGCTGTAGGAAGAAACCTCTCTATTTCTGAAAGTGTTCTTATTTATTGTCTTGATAATGTTTAGGTTATTTTGCTGCATAGCAAGATGGCTGTTAGCTTAACCAGCAGCCAAACTGACTAGCTGATAGCATGAGTAGCCTAACTTGGCATAGCTTGAGTATGTATTAGCATGGTACATACTCAAGCTAATGGTAGCTTGAGCAACCATAAGTTTAAATTAAGCAGTTAGCTTCATTAGCTAGTAAGCTAGGTAGTAGCTAATTAGTCTGAGCCCGTTTAGTTGCTAACTCATTGTTTATGTGGCATTTTTGTTTTTTGTGTCAACAAAATGTATTAAAACATCATGAAAGGAAAACAGGACAGAGATGATTTATGATCCAAACTTTGTTTTGCTAAGAATAGCAGATGTGTTGTACAGCAAATTAATGTTTTAAAAAGTGGAAATCAGAACCAGCTGGACTTAGTGCTTTTTTTAGTTGTTTGTCTTTTCACAGGAAAAAACTAAATATATTTCTGCAGAAAACGAAGCTGTTTTTAACCAAGGCCAGGAAAACAGATCTTATTTCTAAAAGATGTGTGATTTTTTTGGCCTGTTTACAACTTCCATTTAAGATAAAATTAAAGCGTAAAAATACGTCTTTTTAAAAAAGAAAGAAAATGTTTGTGATAGAAAAAAAGAGACTGAATGAATATATTTTGCATCTTAACCATTAGACTGCTTTAGCTTTTCCTTCATGGTGCTGCATCATTTTTGAAGTCTGTGCCGAATCAAAACACTGACTGAAATATAAATGCTGCTGAAAGGATGCCTGCCTTTGCTGCCGAGCCTGCTGGGAGTCACCTGCAGGGCCTGTATAATGCTGCTGCAGCTGTGGCTGTCACTCTTTGGATGGATTAATGTCTTGTAATCATACTTAATTATTATCCCCACCTGCTTGTGGACTGCCTGAGTCTGGGGGACCTTGTAAAACGCAGAGTCTGCGCCAAGAAAACCCCCTCCTGGGAGACTGTTGAATGTCACCACACAAGCCTTACCAGCCAAGGAACATTCAAGGCTGTCAGGTTGGCCTGGTGCTTTTTGGGCCCATATAAAAACAAAAAGGTCAAAGGTTCAATGGCGGCAGAAGGCAATCTGTCCTTCTATGCAGCTCAGGAAGAAGAAATAATGATATTTGGAGATGGAGGTAACATCTGCCCATGTGTTTGTTGTTAATGGAGAAAGACATGCCTTAATTTCAAACTGCAAGCTATGTAGCATCTTAGCAACAAAGGCTAAAGCATTCTCATGCAACAATTCTGTGTGGCTTTACCTTT